>NC_081421.1:71019132-71151632 GCF_949786415.1 Peromyscus eremicus
ATTTATAGCTATTTTGATTGAAAATTCAGAGAAACATTACTTTAGAAAGGGGCACATGGCATCTCATCTCCCAAGATCCTTGATAAAAGAAGAAAAAGAACAACACGGAATGGTAGGTTAAGAAGGAAGCAAGGGCTGGAGGGATGGCTTGGCAGTTCAGAGCATTGGCTACTCTATTCTAGGTGACCAGGGTTTGATTCCCAGAACCCAATGGCAGCTGACAACCGGCAGTGACTCCAATTCTAGGGGCTCTGATGCCCTCTCCTGGCCTCTGTGGGTACTGCACATACATGGTGTCTTGACATTGGCATACATGCAGGCAAAACCTCTAACACATAAAATACATAAATCTCAAAAATAAAAGAATGAAGTCAAGGGCCAGTGTGTGTGTGTGTGTGTGTGTGTGTGTGTGTGTGTGTGTGTGTGTGTGTGTGAAGTTCTTGCATGCCTCAAAAGTATGAGGCTCTGAGCTTGATCTCTAGAACCCATGTTAAAAAATGTTGGGTGTAGTGGCATGTACAGCATCTCAGATGCTCTGGGGAGGCAGAGACAGGAGCATCCCTAGGCTTGCCGGACGGCTAGTCCAGCCTAATGGGTGAGCTCCAGGCCAGTGAGAGACCTTGTCTCAAAGGATGTGAACAGTGTTTCTGATGACACCTGAAGTTATCCTCTGGCCTCTGTGGGTGTAGGGGTGTGTGTGTGTGTGTGTGTGTGTGTGTGTGTGTGTGTCTGTCTGTCTCTCTCTCTCTCTCTCTCTCTCTCTCACACACACACACACATAAAAAAAAACGAAGTCAAAGTGATGCCCTGGTGGCTCATGTCTGAAATCCCAGCATTTGGGAGGCACAGGCAGTAGGACCTTCTCAAGTTCAAGGCCAACAGGGTCTACACTGATGTGTACTTGATAGTTTCAGGCCACCTAGAGCTACACAGGGAGATACTGTCTCAAAACAACAAAAATGAATAAACAAACCAGGCGGTGGTGGCGCACGCCTTTAATCCCACTTGGCAGAGGCAGGAGGATCTCTGTGAGTTCCAGGCCTGCCTTCGAAAAACCAAAAAAATAAATAAATAAAAATAGCAACAAATGAATGGAGTCAAGCCTAGAGCTCCTTTTAACTGGGCGCTGTTTTAAAACTTCATGAACGAAGAAGCACCATGCCACCAAAACAAAATTCTCATCAGAAGAAGTAACCCGGTTTCTGTGTGCAATAAGCTTCAGCACAACCACAACCGTTAAGGAGACCTCCCAGAAGACTTAGCCCCAAACGTGCATGTGGTCAGGGAGGGGGGTCCTAATCTCACCACCTCCATGTGCTGGCCAGGTGACCTTGGACATACAACCTTTCTGGGTCTGTGAAATGGAAAAATCAGGCATGAAGAATTCACACATTCCTCAGGTCTGACAAGTAGATGCCCTTTATTGGCTCTAACCAATAAAATACTGCATGGCAAACAATTATTTAACATGCAATTATTGATCCTGCATATTCCTAATGGGCAATTTTGCTATATCTCAGGCCACACCTGGGGCCGTTCCTTCAAAGGGATAAACTGAAATCCTCAAGAATATGGGGTTTGTCTAGATTCCCTTTCTTCATGCAGAACAGGCTGAACACCAAGAAGCCAAATACTCTTACACAAGATCACTCAATTCATGTCTTTGGGAAGATGTCCCCCAAGATCCCCTTGAGTTTAGACCAAGACCCATGGGTTAGCAAGAAGGAATATTAACTGAGCCCCTGTGACAGATACTGATTCAACACGAGCTTCCAACAGGCAACCCTGGAAGAGAAGCCCAGGCTGTCTCTGTCCTGGGGGAACAGAACAAGGTCGGAGTGATAAGGCTGCCGTGAGTTGATGAGTCACACAGCTATCAGAGGACACTGCCAGAGCTGAACTGGATCCCAATGGCTGCAGGAATCCTAACGAAGGGATGACCGAGGAGGGGTGAGGGGGATGGGATGGCAGGGGCTTGGGGCATCGTTGCATAGAAGGTGGAACCCTAATCAAGGCCCTGAAGAAAGAAAACTTGGATCCTTCTCAGAAATCTGTCAGCTCTTCACCACTGGGGTTCTGACGGTTACTAGCTCACAGCAGTAAATGTGAACCCATTGCCTACCCGGAGTATAGAAATGCCAGCAGCCTGTCCAGCAGGTGAAGTTTCCCACTGGCCTCGATCAGGTGCTCTCCGACTTCAAAGGGCTCTGGTTCCACACCTAGGGAAGAAAGAATCCATTTCCACTACTGGGCCCGCTAGGAGCAGATTCCCTGAGGAGCAATGCTGACAGCCGGCCACCAGCAAAGCAGCCCCACGCTTCTTACACTGGGTGTGCCAAGGCTCTTCTGTCCTGGAGGAAGTTTATGATTATGTGTTTGTATGAGGACCTCAATACTTCTTGACACCAGTCACAGAGGCAGGCATACCCCAAAAGAAAATTAAACATAAAAGCTTACCTAAGGGGCCAACCCACCTCGATGTTAACAGTCAAGAAAACCCAAACTGGAGTCTGAGCTCTCTAGGGAAGCGAATCAACAAACATGTCCAGAGATGGCACATACATTCTAAGGTAGGTATGGGGTAGCAGTCAGAATTACCCGCAGAGCTTCCTTGAAAATCTACGTGTTCCCAACCATTAAAACAATCAAAAACCCTAATGGGCATCGAACTAAGATTCTGTGAACTGTTTAAACAGTTTCAGCATTAGGAACCCCTACCTGACTGAACAAACCTCTGCACTAGGCCTTCCTATGATACAGACCCCATGCCCAGAATTCCTAGAATTGTCCCTGGGCTTCCAATTGGAGCATATTTAAAAATTCCCAGTGGACAACCTGGGTGTGTTGGAGCAGGCACTTATACCAGCACTTATAATGCAGAAGCAAGTGGATCAAATCTCCACGAGTTTGAAGCCAGTCAGGTCTACATGGCAGGCTCCAGAACATCCTACACTACACAGTGAGACCTACTTCAAAAGAAAAAGGAAGGAAGGGAGGGAGGAAGGAAGGAAGGAAGGAAGGGAGAGAGAGAGAAAGAAAGAAAAAAGAAGGAAGGAAGGAAAAGAAAAAATGTAAATGAAAGTCCCAGGTGAAATGAAAATTAAACACCCGGCAAACCCACAGACAGAGGCCTAAGGTGCACTCAGAACCGTGGAAGTCAGTGAGACTAGGACAGTGGAGAGGCGCAGATGTGGCAGGCAGGCAGGACACAGCTCTTCTGTGGAGACGGGGAGGCTTTCAGAAAGCAGTGGCAGCTGTGCCACAGGTCTCTGAGGGGTTGACGGACCCTGAAGTGAGACAGCCGCTGGCGGGGCAGCGTGGAGACTGGTGAGGAAGGGCGGCCTGGTGTGCTAAGACAAGGAAGGAAGGAAGTGGGAGGAAACACGCAGATGAACCCAACAACGGCTCTCTGGAGAACCGCTGGTTTTGACTCTCCAGAACCGTCAATGCTGTGAGAACAACGAGTTAGTGAGAAAAGCTTAAGGACATGTCTACCTTCTGGATAAAGAGGCGGGACAAACACAACGTAGGATCTGAGTCTGGATCTTGGAGTAAAAGAGAAAAAGAAAAACATGATCTCCAAGGATATTAGGAAGAACTGAGAACTCTGAGCAGACGGGTCAGATGACACAGATACAACAAACCGCATAAACGTAGACGCGGCGAAGGGCACACCCCGCCTCGGCCTGGGTCACAGACGGCTAATGAAACAGTGTCGTGGAGGACTGCGCCCTGCCTCCCTCACCGTCAAACAGATACGGGTGGTCCACACACTTCCGAAGCTGCGTGAGGATGTTCTGGAGGGTGACCCTCTTGGCGGTCTCATTCTCAAACGCATCTGAAATTGTAACAACAACAGGAAGAAAGATGGATTGCCAGAGCCACGCCTCCCGCCCCCCCAAGTCTCCCCAGCCTCAGACATTTAATCATGCGCACCTCAGACCTGTGTAACTGCCCAGACGGGACTGGACACCTTGTGAAATTTGCTTAGCCATCTCTCTAAGAAGGACCAATAAACTGGGAGTTGAATGTAGCGAACTTGATGACCCTTTTTCCAGACATCTACACTTCCCACCGTAACTGTTAGGGAGGCGAGGGACAACTACAAAATGGCAATCAGGAGATCACACTGTGGTCTCTCCCTTCTCACTCCCAATTCCTCCCAGTGAATTTGAGTCAACGGCATTTTGCAGCTCGTTAAGTATCCAATGGGCTGGAAAGACAGAGGGCAGGACTGGAGCACTTGGAAGTGCTTGCTTCAAGGCAGTAAGGGGAATTCGGCCAGAGGAAAAAGGAAACCATAACAACTGTCTGAGAGTCCCTGCCTCACTCACTGCAGCCGAGAAGAATCTAAGACTCCACCCCCTTCTTGTTGAGCACTTCCCACATGAAAACCACAGGCACTCAGCTTCTCCACAGACACGTCCCATACCTAGGTCTTTCATCAGGATGGCCTTGTAGTACTTCTTCTGTAGTGCTGACATGCCGTGGTATATCACCACCTCTGTCTTCTTGGGAAGCTCTGTGGCTACCTGAGCTTTCACCCGCCTCAGCAGAAATGGCTGCAAGAGTCTGTGCAGCTCACTTGCTGCATAAGGAAAAGTGTTAGAATGTAGAATCGAGGTATTCAACAACTAAAAAGCGTTCGGTCTGAATTCTGAGTCAGGACAAGGATTTTTTTTCATATTACAGCCACTCCTGGACTTACAACAGGGTTTATGTCCCTGTAAATTCACCCCAGGTTGAAAATATTGTTAGTTGAAAAATGCGTTTAATATACTTAATCTACCAAACATCATGGCTTATCCTAGTCTACCTTAAAAATGCTCTGAACGCTTCATTAGTCAGTTGGGCAAAATAGATCCCATTTACTAAAATAAGATAAATAAATTCAGTGCTGAGAGCCAGTAAAGACAGTCAATGGGTGAAGGTGTTTGCTGTCACGTGTGATGAGCAGAGTTTGATCCCTAGAACCTACATGGGAGAAGGAAAAAATGACTCCACAAGTTGTCCTCTGACCTTCACACAACAGTATACACAGAGAGAACCAACGTAAAAGATATGTTCAAGAAGTGACTATTACATATACTTCATTGGCAGCTCTATGCCAGCAGTTCTGGGGACACGGGGCACTGCGGAGTCTCCCTCTCATGGCTGACTGGGAAGCTGTGAGTGCCGATGGCGCCCAGCCTGACCAGAGAAAATCTTACGTCACTACCCCGGAAGAGAGAACCTTCACGGGTGTTTACATGAGCAGTATCTGCAGCATGTTTGTGCTGTGTGATCTTTATTAGTCATCTATGGTGGGCACTTAGCTTAGCTCTATCTTGACTACTATGAAGAGTGTGGCATGCCCGTATGGTTTAATTTCCTTTGGAACCAATCTGGATTGCTAAATTGTACGGCAGTTGTATTTTTAGCTTTCTGAGGTACCTTAGGACTGCATTGTTTACACTAATTTATATTCACTCCATCATCACTGGGTTTTCCTTTCCCCGAATTCTTACTGGCATTTGTGATTTTTTTTTGGGGGGGGGCGTCTTTGATAATAGTCATTCCACTGGGGTGAGTGGTACCTCATTGTCTTTTTTTGTATTTTTACATTTATTTATTTATTTATTTTAATTTTATGTGTATCAATGTTTTGCTGGCATGTATATAAAGGTACCATGTATGTGAAATGCCTACCGAGGTCAGACAAGGGTGTCAGATCCACTGGAACTGAAGTTACAGCTGTGAGCTGCCATGTGGGTGCTGGGAACCCAACCTGGGTTCTTTGGAAGAGCAGCCAGTGCTCTTAACCACTGAGCCCAATTTCCAGCACTTGCTGTGGCCTTGATTTACATTTACCTAACAACTACTGATACTGAGCACTACATGTATAGAATATGCTGCGTTCTATAGCTCAAAGCAGTAAGAAGAAAGCAATTATACACCTTTACTGCTTTTCTTCTTTAATAACTTCATACACATATGAAATATGCTCCGATAGAAAAAAAGCATTTGAAAGCATTCATTATCAAGAAATGATAAAAGTTCAACTGATGATATATATGCCAATTACCTGAGCTGATCACTACCCAGTGTATACACAATTCAAAACACTACACTGTACCTCATAAATCTGTACACAGCTAGGTGTCAACAGCAAGTCAAAGTTCACACACACGTTCCACTGAATGTGCATCACTCTACAGTATAAAAAACCCAAGCCGTGCCACAAATGGAGCTCTGGCTGTCCTTCTTCCTTCTCTGGGATCTCAGCTCCTCCTCGGCCTGTCACCAGCTCTGAACCCAGGAACTGCGAACCCTGAAGAACTCTATTCTTACTAATAATCCTGCTTTTTGGAGGCTCTCTTGTTCCCGGGATGTTTTTGCATTTATTGCTACTGATCAGCAGCCGCTCAGAAAGGTAGGCAAGTAACCACCACCTGCTTTATCAGCGGAGTCAAGTGCCAGCTCCAGGAGGCCAGGCTCCGAGCCACAGAGCTGACCGCAATGTCGTCAGTATTTGAGTCGTTTGTTCCCTCACCAGGTATCCTGAACTTCAAAGACCATCCTAAACCAGAATTACACTCCATGATAAGGTTGGCAGATACAGAAAATAAAATACGCAGGACAAGTAACCAGCTAATTACCTGGCAACTCTAACCACGGGAGTTGCATGGCAGAAAGAAATCTTTAGCCCGTAGTCTGGGGCCTTCTACTGGGAAGGGCTCCTCCAACTCACACCTACCCAATACATGCAGAATCAAAATACTGTCTTAGCATTCCGGGGTAATATCACAGCGATATTCAGATAATTCCACGAGACAGAGGGCAGAGGTACAGGGGAAAGCTGCCCCTGCACAAAGGATGATGAAGGTGGACCCCCCAACCCCCTCACCCCACCACCACATACTTCTACATCCTGTCTCTCTTAAGCTCTTGGCTCTGGTGCACGGTTAAAAAGAAACATCGACGCTGTGGACCACTGAATGATGGTATGGGCCTGCAGGAGGCCCCCTCCTACCTCTTCCAAAAATGAACTAATGAGTCCCAGAGAGTCGAGCACTGATGGGTGATGTCATTCTGTATGCTGTGAATATGTGTTGCTCTGATTGGCTGAGAAATAAAGCTGTTTGGCCAATGGTGAGGCAGAATAAGTTTAGGCAGGACATTCTAACTAGAGAAGAGGAGGAAGGCAGACAGAACAGAGGAGACACTGCCAGCCGCCAGAAGAAGAAGCAAGATGTAAAGATACCGATAAACCACGAGACACGTGGCAAAGTATAGATTTATAGAAATGGGTTAACTTAAGATATAAGAACCAGCCAGGCGGTGGTGGCGTACGCCTTTAATCCCAGCACTCGGGAGGCAGAGCCAGGTGGATCTCTGTGAGTTCGAGGCCAGCCTGGGCTACCAAGTGAGTTCCAGGAGAGGCGCAAAGCTACACAGAGAAACCCTGTCTCGAAAAACAAAACAAAAAAACAAAACAAAACAAACAAACAAAAAAAGATATAAGAACTAGCTAGCAAGTGGCTAAAGCCATTGGCCATACAGTTTGTAAATAATATAAGCTTCTGTGTGTTTACTTGGGTGCAAGCCGCTGCGGGACCTCGGGTGAGAGAGAGATTTGTCTGAACTGCAGGGAGCCGGGGGTGGGGGTGGGGTGGGGGTGGGGGGACGGACGACGACAACCCAAGAAACTTCTGGCTACAGAGCACAGGCAGCTAAAAGAAGTCATCGAAGCATCTAGCCCTGGCCTTCTGTTTGTGGCTCTTCAGCTCCCCGGTCTTCTGGCTGTCTTTCTTCTGTCTACATCTGCGCCAAGCCTTCCTGGGGACGATCAGGAAGAGAGGAACCTACCTGATTTGGACTCCTTTGCAATGTCCTGGTAACGCTGCACAAAATCCTCCACTTGCTCCCTGCAGAAGAGATCGGGCTCTACAACACTGAGGAGGGAGTACAGCTCCTGGAGGTTGTTCTGGATGGGAGTTCCGGTGAGCAGGACACGGAAGACCGCTGAGAACTTAAACACAAACAAACAAAACTAGAAGTCCCCCACACCGGGAGGAGAGACTGGGCGGCCCAACAAAGAGCAGCCCGACAGCGGGAGTGGCCGCAGTATGACAGCAGGAGGCTTGGGTGCAGGCTGTGTGTTCTACAGATGAAGGGCTTGACTCTGGTTGCAGCTATAAGGAGCAGGAAACGGCCCTACAAAGAGTGCATAGGGATGCAAGTATTCAACACCTTACTGTTACTCAATCTCGGAGAGTTAAATTACAGGATGCACCCTACGTGGGGGAGCTTACCAAAGCAACTGAGACCAGAACGCATGCGCACAGGGAGCAGAAGGAGCTAACACACCAGGCCCCTCCACTACAGGTAAAAGCAAGACCGATACCAAAACAGTGCCTTTTGTAAAACTCTGTGGAGTATGGAGACTTCCGGATGTTTCTGGACTCTGTGCCACATGACAGTCCCAAACAGAAGAGACTTCTTTAAATTTTCAGAAACAAATGGGGAAGCCAAAAATAAATCTCCTTATCAGTAATTAAATAGTAGTTATTAGTAATGAAATTTAAAGGTTAAGAAAAACAGTAACAACAGAGTATTCCTCCCTTGGGACACCGTACTCTTGGGAGTTCTTTCTCATCTTCCTTAATAAGTCTGTTTTCTTTGCTCAAACCAAGAAAGAAAAACATTAACAAGAGATATTAACGCCAGGTGGTGGCCCACACCTTTAACCCTAGCACTCAGGAGGCAGAGGCAGATGGATTTCTGAATTTGAGGACAACGTGGTCTACAGAGCAAGTTCCAGGACAGTCTGGGCTACACAGAGAAATCCTGTCTTGAAAAACAAAACAAACAAAATTTAAAAAAGATACTAGATCAAGGATGGTCAATCTCTGAACTGACATAATAAGAACCATGAAAATTAATGTAACAAAAGAGAAAAGCCATATTCCATACATGTAGATATAACCAACCATCTTATTAAATAAGAAACACAGAACCAACGCAAAGAAGAAAGCCAAGAGGTCAGAGCTAAGAGCTAAAACCTTATCCTTCCTCCTGCGATGGTCCTACCTCTCCGAACCAGAGCTACTTCCTGTGTTAAAGTCTTTATATAGACTTTCTGTTCTGCCTTCTCATTGGTTGTAAACCCAACCACATGACCACCTCATCACAGCCTGTCTGTATAGACCTCCAGGTTTTCTATGATTGGTATTGAGATTAAAGGCATGTGTATCCAATACTGGCTGTATCCCTGAACACACAGAGACTTACCTAGCTCTGCCTACCAAATGCTGGGATTACAAGCGTATGCCACCACTGCCCTGCTTTCCTATGGCTAGCTAATAGCTCTGACCCCCAGGCAACTTTATTTATTAACATACAAATAACATTTTAATACAAATAAAATATCACCATACATACATGCATGTTATCTTAAATAAAAAGAACACAGTGGGCACTACACACACACACACACACACACACACACACACACACACACACGACATACTGAAGTGTTAATGCAGAAGTGGGTGGGCACTACACACACACACATACACACACACACACATACACACACACACACACACACACACAATATACTGAAGTGTTAATGCAGGAGTGGGTGGGCACTACACACACACACACACATACACACACACACACACACACACACACACACACGACATACTGAAGTGTTAATGCAGGAGTGGGTGGGCAGTACATACACACACACACATACACACACACACACACACACACACACACACACACACACACACGACATACTGAAGTGTTAATGCAGGAGTGGGTTACGGTCTCTTTCCCTTTTCTTAACTTTTGGCTGGGCAGCAATCGAAAGACCACACAGTGCTTTTGTGGTAAGAAAGTGGTGTGGCATGACCAGTTAAAGCTGGATACAAAGGTTTGGGCAAGCTCCTTGTGTTCTTTCTGAAACGCTCATCCATTATCTACCCACCCGTGCCTGTTCTGCTCATCGGACAACGTTTTTGAAGTACCTCAACTACGTGGACTGAGCTTTGTACGCACAGTAGCCAGAATTCACACGGTGTATTCAGGGGAGAGCCGAGGTGGTCAGTGAACAGAGGGGCACGAGGGTGACCGCTGGTCACAGTATTTAGCTTTTCCTAGGACACGAGTTCAGTTTGTGGTTCAAAGTACTGTCCACTTTGGCATCAGAACTTACAGTTGAAAAAGAAAATCAAAGACAATCTGTCTTTATAGCACTTTATAAGGTTTGTGTATAAAACACTGTCTAAGCACATCCTTACTAAATATTCAATATTCTTTCTCATAACTTTTTATGACAGCTTTGGTTGTAAATGCACTGTAAGAATGAAACATAAATCCCAGCACCAACTCCCCATTTTCACATTTAGGTCACTTCCAACTTCACAAACAATATTAAGAGAGAAAAAAAAAACCAGACAGAATCCCCATTCCTTCTTTTCAGTGCAATAAATACATGGTTTTGTTTGGTTGTTTGGCTCTTTACTTTCTTTGGTGGTGGTGGTGGGGGGGTGTTCTTTGTGTGTGTGTGTGTGTGTGTGTGTAGGGGGTCTCACTGTCCTGGATCTCACTCTGTAGACCAGGCTGGCCTCAAACTCACAGAGACGCACCTGCCTTTACCTCCCAAGTGCTGGGATTAAAGACCTGTGCCACCATGCCCCACCTGAATACATGTATTTTCTTTTTCAACCATCTAGTGATCTACAATCCAAACCTCACCTAACAAGGAATGCTGACGTGTCCCAGAGCAATTTCCTCGCTCCACCCCTCCGAGTCTCAGTTTCCTGATGAATATGAAGTGCAGGCTCTGAAGACGGCAACAGAACTCGGTCTGCCCACTTCAAAGCCACCAGCCCGGGCTCCCTCTGCGGGACCTGTCTCTTCTCTCATCATACGTCAGTAAACTGGCACGGGAGCTTACGAGGCATTCTCTTACAGGACAGACACCTAGGATATGGCAACTGCTATGACTCGAATGTGCTCCCTCCAAAGTACAGGCGCTGCCACCGTGGCAGTACCAGGAGGTGTCCCTCCAAGAGGTAACGGGGCCAGAGGAGCCCCTTGTGAAAAGGGCCTTTTAAAAGAATCCTTGAACTACCTTTCACTTCTCTCTCTTACCTTTCTGCCATGTAACACGGTACGAAGTCCCTAAAACCTTGCTCTGGCTCTGCAGCCTTCAGAACTGTGATAAATAAATGTCTGTTCATTATGACCCAGTCTGCAGCACTGCCCTCAAGCAGCACAAACGGACCAATAGAAAAACCTTTTGGGAAGGTGACACTGTTAAGAAGACACTAAAAAGAAGCGGCGATGGCACCAGAGAGCAAGAGGAAGCCCTACGAGGGGGCGCGATCTACAGAGAATGAATCTGCTTTCAAACTCCCAAAACTGCAACTTCTAGGCCAGGAACTACAGAACTCAGATCAAAGGTTTCCTTTCAAATGCCCGCTAGATGTAAGTGATTTATTATGGGATGGGAACAAACTTTAGTCACCACAAAAACTAATGTGTAGCCTCATGAATGAACAAGCCTTTCAACTAGGAGAGAGATGGTCCATTTTTCACAGGCATCTCAAAAAATAAAAAAATATATTAAAAAACCCCAAAACACTGGCAAATCATTCCCATGTTTCCAGAAAAGTGGGAGAGGCCAAGAGAAGATGAGAACATATCATACTTTATAATAAAGACCATAGATGATGAAGTGATAGTCAATGGTATGGAACTGGTCTTCATGTGAGCTATTAAATTCTTTAAACAGGTAAATTGGGGAGAGGCGCGATATGCCCAATATATCTGTTATCGCAAACAGAGATTTATGGTGAGGTTGTTTCTGTAAAGAAATCCAAGATGATCCAAAGAGAGCTGAAACATTTCCAAAAGCACAATGCACTTTACTGGGGTGGGGTCTTATTCGATAACCGGAATTAACAAACCTTATCTTCTTTCTGGTGCCCCCACAAATGTTCACTTAGCCCTGCCGTAATCTGACTAAACAAGGAAAGCTTCAATTAAACCCACGCTATTCAGACCTAAACTATTTTTTAGAAAGATCTGACTGTGCAGCCCGCCTCCATCACTCCCAAATGCTGGGGTTGCATGTGTGCACCACTGCACCCTGGCTAACATCCTTTGGGAAGAGACGAGTAAGCAGGGTTCCAGAGTGTTGTCAGGACAGTGAAATTACCATGCACGAGACAGCCCTCGTGGGGAGATGTCAGTATGCATTTCTCCCAACCACGCAGCATCTACAACAGCAACAGTAGTTTATTCACAACAGTGAATCTGTGAGTTACAGATTCTGAGTGACAATGTCAACACCGTTCTGACGCCTGCCCCAAATTCACTGCTCGGATGGGATGTTGGTAAATGAGGGAAGACATGAATGGAGGAGAGATGAGGGGCATCTCTGTGTCTTCTGCACAATTTTGTTGTAAAACTAAAAGCACTCTTTAAAAGATTATCTCAAACAGCAGGCAGTTAGGTGAATGCCGAGGCTACCCTGTGAATTTACCTCTGAAAGTGTCCTGTGCAGCAGGGAGTTCTGGTTTTTCAATCTATGAGCTTCGTCCACAGCAAGAACACTCCAAGAGAAGCTGTGAAGAGAATCCGCTTTCAGCTTTGTGCAGCTAACTCACGTCTCACAACCACCTCACTGTGAAGCTCCAACTATCGTTAGACAGACGAACCACCAGCCTGGCCTCAGAAACACGTCTGAATCCCCTCCCCACTGAGATGCAGCCGTGGGCATGGACAACAGCTGTGTAAGGGGGGTACGTGCAAGGGGCTTTCCCCTGAGACAGAAGAGATGGCAGGAAGGAAGGAGCCAAAGCCAGAGAGAAAGGAAAAACATTTATAACCATGTGCCAGGTACTGAACTTGCAGCTCTGAGTGTTTAGTCCAAGAGAACACGGTGACTAGACACGGTCAGATCAACAGGGAGATGAAGCTGGGAAAGGCTGGGTGATTTGGTCAGGCTCACAGAAGCAGCAGTGAGATTCAAACCCATTAGAAAAATTGAGGAGATGGCTGTGCCACAGCAGACAAAGAGGGGATTTAATGAGAAGTTCTCAACGGAACCAGGCCCGGTGTCTCCTGCCTGTTGGCACGAGGTCCTCAGTGACCACTGCAGAGCATGATTTGTTGTATAGCAGCTAGCAAGAGCAACTGATCAGTGTCAGCCACAAAAGCACATACACGTACACACATGCATGTATTTCTACACTGCATGTGTCTTACTATGCAGCTCAAGCAGGCCTCAAATTTGCAATCCTCCTGCCTCAGCTTTCCAAGTGCTGGGCCACAGGCACAGAGCACTACTACTCTTTGGCTACAGAAGCACATTTTTAACACATACTTTTGGGAAACTGTTGTAAACCTCCCCAAATATGGTAAATATTTATGCATGAATATGTTTTAGGATATATTACTTAAAACAGCAAAAATTGAAAATAACTTAAATATCAAATAATAGGCAATAAAATATATGGCTATACAATAAGGCATATATGGTCACTGTAATACAAATGATGGCTGGGTGTGGGGGAACACAACTGAAATCTTAGCACTTGGGAGGCAGAGGTAGGTTACCACAACTTTGAGGCCAGCCTTAGCTACACAGCAAAGCCAGCCAGGGCTACATGTAAAACACTGTCTCAAAAAAATAAATAAATAAAAACCAAACAAGCAAAACATAAATATGTCCCTGAAAATTGCAAAAAAAAAAAATCAAACACAAAGTAAAATGTAGAACATATTAAGACTGTTAGTTTTGCTAGTAAGCATTACAGAATATTACATTATATTTTAATTTTTTACATTTACTTATGGGGGGCACACGTGTGCCATAGTGTGTTGTAGCATGAATCTTAAAAGTTCTTATTAATAAAATCAAACCTGGAGCCAGTATTGTGGTGAACGCTGCAAGATCAGAGAAGCAGAACAAGCCACAGCTACCTCACCTCGCCAATTCCTCAGCTGATTCTGTTTCCTCAGACTGGAAGCCTCTGAGTCCTCATCCTGAATGAATCTCAGATGAACTGTTGCTCAAAAGCCTAAAAGCTTAACAGACTCTAGTTCCTGGTCCTCACGCCTTATATACCTTTCTGCTTTCTGCCATCACTTCCTCAGATTAAAGGCGTGAGTCACCATGCCTGGCTGTTTCCAGTGTGGCTTTAAACTCACAGAGATCCAGAGGGACCTCTGCCTCCCAAGTGATAGGATTAAAGGTGTGTGCTACCACTGCCTAACCTCTATGTTTAATATTGTGGCTGTTCCATTCTCTGACCCCAGGTAAGTTTATTAGGGTGCACAATATTTTGGGGAACACAATACCACCACAGTGTGTGTAATCAGAGGACAACTTGCAGGAGTTGATTCTTTTCTTTCCCAGGTGGGTTCTGGAATAGAACTCAGATCCTCAGGCTTGGTCTACCTAGGAAGATTCTATCTCAGACAGACAGACAGGCAGACAGACAGTCAAACCATGGGGATGGGAAGAAAATTCCTCAGAACTCAGAGACAGACCTTATGCAGAGGCTGACCTATGAAAAGGAAGTCTTCTCCTGAAGGTACAAAAGAAGAGGACGAGGAGGACAGTCCCATCAACGATGGGGAGCACGGGGGCCTGCAGATGGGGAAGGGCTGGGCCCACGGAGAGCACAAGGGTCCAGGGGACCAGGAGCAGGTGCACTAAGACTGAGAACGTGTAAGGTCCCCACAGCTGGACAACCGTCATGAGAGAAGATGTACCACTGCCTGTAGTACACAGCCACCACACACAGGTGGCCTGGGTCCCTGAAGGAGACACATTTTTATACATGCAGATCTCCAAAAATACTTATTAAATGAAACACGGCTACAGGAAGGTGAATGTGGGCACATTAAAAGTGGGTCACATCACCATCAAAGGATGTCCTTAAGAGGCCCCCCGGGGAGACTTTGTATGTCTGTAATCCAAAAGATTCCGAGCAGTTTATACTGTTAACATGCATAGTCTTTTTTTTTTTTTTTTTTTGGTTTTTTCGAGACAGAGTTTCTCTGTGTAGCTTTGCGCCTTTCCTGGAACTCACTTGGTAGCCCAGGCCGGACTCGAACTCACAGAGATCCACCTGGCTCTGCCTCCCGAGTGCTGGGATTAAAGGCGTGAGCATGCATAGTCTTAAATGTCCATATCGCATCTCTTTAGTACAGACATTACACTTCCCTGCCATGTTCAGTATGTACCACATAGCAATGGGAAATACCATCTTAGCTAACACTGAAAGAATACATCTATGTTGTGGGATTCACACTACGAGTCAACATTATAAATAAATGTCCCTTGGTTATTTAGGTTCTTAAATCCTTCTACCAATGTGCTGAGAACAGATGACCTCAGATAGAAAGACAGGCTTTCTCCTGAGAAACGAGACACTCTAGTACAGCCACATACTTAAAAAGAAGCTTGCTAGCACCGGGTGCCGGCTCCGGAGGCCTGCTTTGCCATGTATTAACATTAGCTGTAATAAATAGCTTAATCTTGGTTGTCAACCTGACACATCCAGGAAGAGGGAACCCCAACTGAGGAATCACCTCCATCAGACTGGACTGTGGTCACGTCTGTGAGGCATTCTGTTAATTGCTAATGGATACAGGAGGGCCCAGCCCACTGTGGGCAGTGCCATTCCTAGGCCTGCTGTGTAAGAAAAACCAGCTGAGGAAGCCAGGAAGGGCAAGCAGAGTTCCTCCATGATATCTGCCCTGATTCAGGCTCCTGCCTTGGTTTCCCCTTGGGATGAACGGTAACGTGTAAGCTGAAATAAGCCCTCTCCTCCCCAGGCTGCCTTGGTCATGTGTTTATCACAGCCACGGAAAGCAAGCTAGGACATCAGCCTCTGTGGCTAACCTAGCTTTATCTTCCTTATCTGTAAAGTAGAGGGTTTTTATGAGTTCTTCAATTTGTATTTAGTGAGTGCGTGTGCGTGTGTGTGTGTGTGTGTGTGTGTGTGTGTGTGTGTGTGCAAGCACATACACGACAGAGAGAGGAAGAGAGAGAGAAAATAGAGGAGGTATATGTGTACGTGCAAGAGAGAGATGCAATGTGCAAGCAAATGCACACCATGGTGCGCACACCCGTGGAGGTCAGAGGAGAAGTTTAGGAGTGAGTCTTTCCTTCCACATGGCTTCTGAGGACTGGACTTAGGTCTTTGGGCTTGCCTGGTAACTGCTTTTGCATCTGGCTGGCCTGGTTTTTGTGATCTTTACATGGGACGATTTATATAAGATACTCAACATGTACGCCCTAGTTTACCGTCCTTTAAGATTTCAGATTTATCGCCAGGTTTCTAGGTATCTATACACGTAGTTTCTTAAATTACATGTATGTGCACATGAGTACAGGTGCTTGCAGAGGCCAGAAGCATGGGATTCCCCTGCAGCTGGAGTTAGAGTCACACGTGGGTATGAGCTGGTGACGCGAGTGCTCTTTCAGATCTGCTGAAGGGACAGCAAGCCCTCTAACCACTGAGCTACCTCTCCCGTCCCCTGGGACAGTTCTCACTCCCTAACTGGACTTTGTAGGTGTGCTCTGTAACCAACTTTCCTGGTATTGCTGAGCATTCTCACAGTGTCTTTCCAGTGACAGACCAACAAGCATGAAAGAAGTGAGGGAGCTGCCTCGGCAGCTAACAGCACGTGGTGTGCAAGCCCGACGCCTGAGCTGGATCCTTGCTACCCAGGTAAAAAGCCGACGTGATAGTGCATCTGTGGTCCCAGCACTCCTATGGCAAAACTGGACACAGAGAGACAAGAACTAGACACACAGGGCTAGAGAGATGGCTCAGTGGTTAAGAACACTGGCCGCTCTTCCAGAGTTCAATTCCCAGCAACCACATGGTGGCTCACAACCATCCATAATGAGATCTGGTGCCCTCTTCTGGCCTGCAGGCACATATGCAGAACACTGTATACGTAATTAATAAATGAATCTTAAAAATATACATATTAAAAAAAAAGGATTAGACAGACACTCGAGGGTCAGCTAGTCTGGAGTATGCCACACAATGGCAGAAAGAAGAGTGGGAGATAGAGAATCAACTTGCACACACAGGCAAATACACAGATACAGACACACACACACACACACACACACACACACACACACACACACACACACATCCGGGAAGGGCAGGCAGGCAGGAAGACAGACCACTTGCTGGGACACTGTTAACTCATGATGGGTGGAACACTTACCTAGCATGTGCAAGTCCCTGGTTCTAATCTCTAGTACCCTCCATCAAACACAATTCTATTAAAATACACAAAAAGGAAAAAGAGAAAAAAAAACATACATTCCTCTCATGGAAAAGATAATATCCTCACTTAAAGGAAACAAAACACTAATCAGAAGTCCTAAAATCTACAGGAACCATCAATACTTTGAAACAGGACAGACGCGGGTGAGGAGCAGAATACCACAGTATGAACGGAGCACATGACTATGGTTCATGCAACAGTTCCTGGGGCAGTACAGCCTACTCACGATTTTAGAAATGAGGCATCCTTCAAGCAAATCTGAAAAAGTAAGAGAGACAAGTTTTTTTTAAAAAAAAAAAAAAAAAAGGTGAGTGTCAGGAAATTCCAGTGCAGACAAGCTACTTCTGTCTTGGTAACTCTCTCCACTTACAGCAGTCCGGTCCTGCCTCTCCTTCACTGAGGAAGACATAAAACTCTGAGCATCCTTTCTAAGTCCAAACAAAAGGGAGTCCGGCTAAGGGAAAGGTCTTCGTCTAACCAGAACTTCCAATGAGACTGTAGGTAACTGTGCTGGCTAGTTTTAAGTCAACTTCACACAAGCCAAGCATTTGGAAGGAGGGAACCTTAGTTGAGAAAGTGCCCCCACCAGAGGTGCCTGGGCAAGGCTATGGGGTGTTTCCTTGACTGACGATGGGTATGTGTGGGGCTGGGGGAGGCTAGCTCACTGTGGGTGATGCCACCCCTGGGCTGCTGGTCCTGGGTTCTGTAAGAGGGCCGGCGGAGCAAGCCACAAGGAGCAAACCAGTCAGCAGCAGCCCTCATGATGGATGCATCAGCTCCCGCCTTGAGTTCCTGCCCTGACTTCCCTCAGTGATGGAATATTATGGAATTATGGAAGTGTAAGATTTTAATAAACCCTCTCCTCCCTGCGTGGCTTTTGGTCATGGTGTTTCATCACAGCACTGGAAACCCTGAGAGACTGCGTGTCCTCCATGCCTGTGCTCCAGTTACCAGACAAGAGCCCTCTCCTCAGCCCCTCTGGTCATCAGCCAAGAGGCAGCCCAGGTGCCACCTCGGAGGCCACGCCCCATGAAGCAGCAGGAATGAGAGGGAAGGAAACTAACCACCATTTGGCCCCATAATCCTTCGCTTCTCCCGTCACAGAGCCTCTGTGACAATGTGAGCAAGTGTCACTTCCCTCCCCCGCAGAGCCCCGGAAGTACGCTCTGTCTAAACAGAATTGTGGTAGCTTTAACGACTTCTTCGGCCCGGGTCAGGAGTCCTTGCTAGAGAAGCATATGGTCACCTCGTAGGTAGTCAGCAGCACGTGAAAGCCAGTCCCCTGTTGTAGGTCTTGCTGAAGGCGGGCTCTTTCTTCCTTGTCACCCGTGTATGTCACACAGGAAAGACCTGGAGCAAATCTGGGGCAAAGAAAAGAGATGAACAGAGCAAATGTTAGGTCCATGGGACAGTTGTGGGTCACCTGGAAAACCACACTTCGTGAGACAGCACAATGTACAGACCCTGGAAGGCCATGTGCCCAGAAAGAGTCCGGGGGGGGGGGGGGGGGGGGGGCGCCAAATCATGCCCTAGGGTCGCAGCTAAGCCTCAGGAAAGGCACTGATGTAAATGGTCACACACTGGCGTCAGGTCAAAGGAAACTTTTCCCTCATTAGTCACTTCCTCCATCAGTAGGACAAGGATGGCTCTCCTTCAGTCCATGAACCTTCACTAAAAAACGAGGACCGGCCTTTAAACTGTCACACAGTAGCGGTGACACCTGGACCCTCCTGTGCTGGACGCCGTGTCTACCTGCCATGCTTCAATTCAATTTCTAGAATAAACTCATGAATTGTGTAAGGCACTGTTACTTTATTATCTTTTCTACACCAACCATTACGCAATACAAAGAACAAAATGTCATCTAGTTTACTCTGTACCTCTCCATCTCTTCTTTCCAGTTGCTCAAAACAGACAAGGGACAAAGAATCAGAAAGGGCCCTTCATCGTTCAGCCTTCCCACCAAGTAAACGAGAAGAGCGATAGTCTGGAACACAGAAAAAAAATGTCAGTTCTGATCCCAGTTCCGCATGAAAAATAACCACAAAGTCCTCACAACCACCGGAACACACACACACACACACACACACACACACACACACACACACACACATCTATGTGTAACTTGTTTTACAATGAAATTATGTACTATCTTTTCCGTGTTAGGAAATCAAGGAAGCCTCAGTAAACTTACCAAAGGGATTTAAGGCATACAGTTACTTAAGTAGTTAATAAGCTGTGAGGACCATTATTTATGTAACTGAACCTCTAATGCAAATGAAAAAAAAACAAAACAGGAAAGAATAGAAATCAAGGAAAACAAGGAACCTGGTGGACGAGGTCAGCTCAGCAATACTCTAAAATAAAATACCAGCCATGCCAAGACAGGACCATAAAAATGGCCCACACGGGGTGGCTGTCTGTGCTGGCTGGGCTCACCTGATGAGGATGGGTCCTCCTTCCTAAACCCCTCCCCTCTTCCCCTACAGCTTTCCTCCCTTCTACATGTACGTAAGAGTCTGTTCTTTTGGCTGGACAATCTCCGAGTCCCAGTTTTATAACAGCAGACAAAACTCCTTGCTTTCCTGGAACACATACTGTAATAGGGAAATCCCAATTATTACCCTCATAAGTGAATGAAAGTCTTTGTAAAGCCCTTCCTTCAGGACATGCCTATGTACACTTCTGAAGAAAGTGGGGGTCGGGGAGACATGAGGAGATGCTGTGCCCAAACACCGAGGTATTTTGGGGTGGGAGGGCAATCCTAAACATAAAACTCTAAGAAAGCCACATGCCAAAAGGCAAAAGATTTTATCAAGGTTTATTCACACAGCACAGTAAGGGTCCCCCACTCCTCACCTATACAACATTTAGATAAATTAGGATATTTGCAAAACATAAAACACAAAATTACAATGGCACTATGTGACTAACACAGCTCACACTGTATGAGCTGCAGAGCACTGCTGTGCATGACTATGGCTGAAATCTGTGAGGAGAAGCGACAGGTAACTAGCTTTTAAAAAGTACTAGCTTTGTAGTAGAAATAATCTCCTCCTAAAATTATTTATGTAACTGGACCTCTCAGCACAAACTGCCCAGGGCAAGCTTCTCAGAGTGACTTAGCTGCACCAAAGCTGGGTTTCCTTGGCTGCTCTCAAAATGCCACTTGAGAATGTGTATGTCCATCACCACACAGCAGATAGGCCAACAAAACAAGTCTGTAGTCCCGGTGGATTCTAAGAAGCATTACATGAAGAAAGAACATTGATTCTACATCATTTCTTCCAGAAAACTGGACACACCTTGACTCATTCTACGAGGCGGGCACTAAGCCGGTGTAAACACCAGACAGAAATATTACAAGGGCACACCAGACCAATATCATCTCCATGCTATCACTGCATAACTTCTAAATGAACTTACCACACCAGATTTGGAGTTGGCATTGGGGGAAGTTAAGGACTGAAAGGCAAAGACCAGCAGAGCTTGCTCTGAATGAGGTCAACGGGACAACGGATGGGACAGAGGAGGCACATGGAGGGGCCTTCACTGATGCAAGAGTCTGTTAAGTCTGGGTCCTAAAGGCAGCCAGGCTACCCCCGACAGGTCATGCTGCTCTCTGAGTGACTCCTAGATTGATGAGCAAGGTGTGCCTGCCTTAAATGAGGTAGTCTCCAACCTAAGACCAGGCTAGCCTAGGCACAGCTTCAGACTGAGCCTTTTTGTATGAACAGGGTGAGTCTTGGAAGGGGGCAGTTAGCTTCTAAAAGGACCAATAAGACCCCTGACTGTTCTTTACGGTCACTTGTGAAACCTCTCCGGATCGGGAAATGCCTATCACATGGTTTTTAATCGGCTTGCCTTTGCCGTGTATACTGACTACACTGACTTCAATGTTCTTTAGATTGGTAAACCTGTGTGATATAACCATGTGATATGATGTAACTGGACTCTCGATCAACCCAAACCCACAAATGATATGTCAACCAACCCAAGGCAGTTTTGCTGATCAGCCTGACAGAAGCGTCACCTTCCTGACAATGCCCACCACCCCTGACTCCCCAGGTCTTGGGCTTTATGCTGCCTCCCTCGGGTCATCAGTTGGCTAAGTGAATTTGGAAACCACAGGGCACTATAATTCACCCTATGTTATCCTGAGAGAGACCTAGAAAGCAGGTACCACATAAAGGAATTCCTGCTACAAAGGACTGCTAAGGAAGTTGAAGTCCCCTTGACGCTGGGGCAGGTAAATTTCTTGTCTATAGAGAAAAGCCCCGGATCAGGCCCATTAACTGTTCTCCTAATTAAGGCACATCTTCTCCCAGACACATGTTTAAAAAATAAAATAAAACAACAAAACCGGTCAAACCACAGTGGTGGCACAATTTTTAAAAACCCAAACTAGAAAGAGTAACTCCAAGACCACAAGCTCTTTCCACGTTACTTTCTGTATTCCCCACCCTGGGAAGAAGCAGACACTGCTGCAGTGAGCGGGTAAAGATGACCACGAGTTGTGTGGAGGTGAACCGTGCTCCCTCCACAGCAGCATACCTGGCAGGTCTTCCCCAGGCCCATCTCATCCCCCAGGATACAGCCATTTTGGTAATGGAAGCACTGGGCTAGCCAATTGACTCCCTCCAGTTGATAAGAGCGTAGATGAACCCCTAGAAATACAAGACAGAAGCGGTCAGAAGAACTGAGATTTCAGCAGGCTTCGGGTCCTGAGACGACCTCACCTCCCACACTCCCAACCTGACCAGTCTGTCCTGAGACGGCCTCACCTCCCACACTCACAACCTGACCAGTCTGTCCTGAGACGGCCTCACCTCCCACACTCCCAACCTGACGAGGCCTAGCACTTGCTCACTTCCCAGCTAATTCTTATGCAGACTCGGTCACCATCTATCATTCATTCAAACTCCTGAAGCATGCCGTCACTGTCACCAATACACCTGACAGAAAGTCTTCCAGGGTTGTGACATCTGCTGCCCGAGTCCCATACCGCTACTCACTCCTGGAAAGGAGCATTACTAAAACAGCTCATCGACTAACGGCACACGAACTGTGCATCCTAGGAAAGATGTATGGACAGGACTACTTCAGACCATGCTTCAACATGAAACAGTGCTTCATAAGGAGCATCCCACAGCGCCTGGATGTGGAATGTCCTCCACGGCTCATGGATTTGAACACTTGGTCTCCAGTAAGAGATACTGTGTGAGTACTGTTAGGTCTCAAACCTGGGACAGAGGGCTGAGGTGCCCTGTTTAACATATCAAAGCAGATGCGGGTGCCAGGTTCTCCCTGCCATCCTCAGGCTCTCCAGAGCGCTCTGGCTGGCATACCCCACCCCTACCCTAAATTTCTCCAGCCCTGGGGCTGGGCTGCCCTTCCCTGTATGATCCAGCCATTTTGGTCACCTGGTCGTTTCATCTACTCATCTCTTGTCCCTTGGTCGTCGGCTCCTCTCCCCTCCCCGTTAATCCACAAGACGGGAGGAGAAAGACCACCGACCCAAACCATCATGGCCAAATTAATTACAACAAGCAATTAATTAAAGCAAGCTTTTTTATTCCTATACCTGGGCTGCCTCCCCCTAAGGCGGGGTTTGAGGGATCACTGTCGGATGTGAGGAAGACAAGGTTTTTATAGCTCAGGAGCAGAGAGCTTCAAAATGGAGGATTTGGAGGGCAAAATGGGCGGGGTTACAGGAGCAGAGCACAAGCCTATCAAGTTAGTCCCTCCTGGAACAAAACCATGGTTACAGGGTGGGCGTAACAAGGTAGCCATTACAACAGGTGGCTATACAGCCTGTTGAAACAAAGGTAGGGTTGTAAAGTGGTTATAAACAACTTTTTAAAACAAAGACATGATTGCCGTTCCTGGAACAGGTCCTTCAGAACCATGTGTAGTTAAGGTGACAGGTAGGACGCAGCCCAATCCTTGAGAAACAGAAGTTGAATCATAAACAGGAATGAACCTAGTCCGTCTTTACTATAAGTTGACTTTTAAGCCTAAGACGGAGGCAGGTTGGTTCTTCACCCCCTCTCCGCACAGGGCAGGTTGGTTCTTCACCCCCTCTCCGCACAGGGCAGGCTGGTTCTTCACCCCCTCTCCGCACAGGGTCCAGCTCAGTCTGGTCATGTCCACTCTGGACTCTCCCAGATGTCTCTGCCTCTGGCTATGCTCTCCCTTTTATCTATGATAAACTTTCTCCTCCAGCACACCTAGGAGCAGTCATGTCTTTCCTTTTTATTTCTTTTTTTTCATTCAGGTGGGTTGTGGGAGCTTGACAGGGTGTGGCCTAGCTGGAAGAAGCGGAGGAGTGCACTGGGGAGCGGACCTTGAGGGTCACAGCCTGGTTCCACCTTTGACCCAAGCTCACCTGCACCACAGGTGCTTCTCCCAACTCCTACTGGGACCCGCTCCAACTACCATGCTTCCGGCAGCAGACTTTATATCCGTATCATATGTCAGAATAGATCCTTCCTTCCTCCCTTATCATTTTTCTCAGATATTTTGTCACGGAGATAAGAAAAGCAACTAACATTGAAAACTGGTACCAAGAAATGGGGTCACTGCTATGGCCAATCTGGACGTGTGGTTTGTGGAACTGGTTTGCAGGAGGGACGTTGGGAGCTGTGGGTTTAAGAGCCCTAGTATCCTGTGAGCAGCATGCTGCTGGACATTCAGAAGACCAGAATGCCAGCAGGAATTCAGGAGTGCAGGTCAGGCTATGGGTGTGGTGGTGGGGGGGGGGGGGCGGTGACGGACAAGACTCTACCTGGTGCATGCTGGGAAATTAACTGAGCTCTGTTCTGTCAGGGTCCTGATGCTGAATTCAAAAGTAATGGATTAAAAAAAAAATTTTTTTTTTGGTTTTTCGAGACAGGGTTTCTCTGTGTAGTTTTGGTGCCTGTCCCAGATCTCGCTCTGTAGACCAGGCTGGCCTCGAACTCACAGAGATCCATCTGCCTCTGCCTCCCAAGTGCTGGGATTAAAGGTGTGCGCCAGCACCACCCAGCTGGATTAAGATGTTTATCAGGGAGTTTCAACACAACCAAGCATTTAGGCTGTGGCATGGACTTTGCTTGCTGCTTTCAGTCAGATTTACAGTGAGAATCCAGAGATAAAAGAGTTGCAGAAACATGGAAAATGTATACTTTGGGCGCACAAACAAAGTTAAAATTGTAGATAAAACAGACGAGGGTAAACCTGCAGGAAGCTTCCGGGGTATAAAACTCAAAGCCTGCCGGGCGATGGTGGCGCACGCCTTTAATCCCAGCACTCGGGAGGCAGAGCCAGGCGGATCTCTGTGAGTTCGAGGCCAGCCTGGGCTACCAAGTGAGTTCCAGGAAAGGCACAAAGCTACACAGAGAAACCCTGTCTCGAAAAACCAAAAAAAAAAAAAACAACAAAAAAAAAAAAAAAAAAACCCTATATATCTGATCAATTTGAGCAAAATAATTGTCTTGCAAAAAGAAAATCCTATTATCTAGAATATAAAAAGAACTCAAACGTCAAGTGAAAAAAAAATTTCAAGTTAAAAATTGGGCAATATAAGCTGGTGGTGCACGCCTTGAATTCCAGCACTCAGGAGGCAGAGGCAGGCGGATCTCTGTGAGTTCGAGGCCAGCCTGGTCTATACAGTGAGTTCCAGAACAGTCAGGGCTGTTATACAGAGAAACCCTGTCTTGAAAAACAGAACAAAAACAAACAGAAAAAGGGGGTGGGGGAACAAAGAGGCAAAGCAATAGGGACGTCCACATTCAAACCACTACAGACATCACCACCATTATTAGAATGGGGGGGGGGGCGGTACAAACATTGGCACTGATGCTTCTTTAAATATGCAACCAGCATGACCCAGGCACAGCACTCCCCAGTGTTGGTGAGGGAAATAAAGACTTATCTTCACATCAAACCAGCATACAAATGTTCTCAACCCTAGGGGGAGGCAGGCGAAAGCTAAAAGACTAGGAACAATTCACATCAATTTCAGTGTACAGATGGTAAACAGCCTGTGGTAAATCCATGCTGCTCACCAAGAAGAAGAAGAAGAAGGAAAAACAGACTAGTGGGAAACGTCCACCTCCAGAGATCACACACCATGCTACAGGAGTCGTGTGTCGCTTAAGACTAGTGTATGTCACTCCTCAAAGTGACAAAATTATAGAAACAGAGAAGACTGGGCTGTAGCTTAGTGGCAGAGTGCTTGCCCACTTGAGCAAAGCCATAGGTTCAGTCCCCAGCACAGGAGGAAAAAGAGGAAGGGTGGGAGCGAGGGAGGGAGAGGGGGAGTGAGGGAGGGAAGAGAAAAATTGGGAAAGGAACGGAAGAGGCAGAAGACAGTGGTCGCCAGGGATCAAGAAAAACGGTGGTAAGGAAATGAGTCTAGCTATCAACAGGCAAGTGGAGGAGCTTACAGCAATGGAATGCTCTGGATCTTGACTGTGTGGACAGATGTCAACACCTAACTGACATCTTAGTTTGCAAAGTCAGCATCCCTGGGGAAAACTGAGTAACAGCACTCACACTTAAGGGTCAAGTGCAAAGACAGCAATTGTCCTAAGGCATTTAGACAGACATGAGTTTAGTGCAGGGAATTAGGTCACCATTAAAGTGTCGCAAGGATGGAGGAGTGGCCTTGTGGTTAGCATCTAGGTAGAGTTCTGAATCAGAACCACAGAAATGGCCCACCATCAATGTGTCTACCTCCATGAACAGAAATACAGAAAAAAACACAAAAAAACAGGCCACTGCACCAGCAGCTCCAACAACCAATCACCTCCCACCTTAGTCCATCCCAAAGTAGATGCTCCACACCCTAACCAAAACCCACAGGTAAGAGATAAACCAGGAGCGCACATCAACGCCACTCCAAGCTGTTTGTGGCTGGCCTGCTCCAAATCACACGCTTGCTTCCATACAGCCAAGTCATGACAGAACCACGGGAACCGGGACATACATTGTTTTCTAACCTCTGGGGTCTGGGTTGGTCTCTCTCTCTTGTTCTCAGGTAGAGGACCAAAGTGACGGAATAACCAAACCAATAAACAATAAAAAAGTTGGTCTGTATATTATCACACCAAAAAAGCCCTAAGGTGCCTTTCGAATCCAAAGATAAATAACCAAATGTCCACCACTACTAGTAACCAAATAAAGATTCTGGTAAACAATAAAATAGCCATTTTAACTTCTCAAATTAGATGCTACCAGTGTTGCTCAATGTAAGGAAATGTACAAATGTTTTGCCCTCTGTATTCTAAACACACTACCTAGAGGATTTAGACATCCATAGCTGTGGAGGCCCACAAAGGTTTCCTAGTGAGATCTGAGCTTGCTTTACCCAGCAGGACTGCATAAGAGGATTTCGTGTGTGGTTACTAGGTGATCAGAAAGGTCTGCACTTGGCTGTGCTAGGGGGAGGTCTTTACTCCACCCCTTGGCATTCCTATAAAAAGCCCTTTAGAAGAGACAGAAAGGGCCAGTGGATAACGATCTAGGCCCTCCTGAGGCTCTCCTGTATTTCTATCTATCTCTCTCCCCTCTATATTTTTATCTAAATCTCTTATCCCTCACTCCCCAAGAGTACCCTGGGGAAAAAAGTGGGAGCTGGTCTCCCACACATAGTTATGGCCTGGAGAGTTGGCTCAGGGGTTAAGAACACTTGTTGCTTTTGCAGAGGACCTGGGATTCCCAACACCCACATGGTGGCTCACAACTATCTGTAACTCCAGTCCCAGGGGATCCAATGCCCTCTTCCGATCTCCATGGGCACCAGGCACTCATGTGCACACACATAAAAGCAGGCAAAACACTCATACACATAAAATAATAAAATTAATATTAAATCCATAACTAATAAATATTTGGTTGTGAGAGTATCTATCAGTGCTACTTATGAAAGGAAAAATTAAAAAGAACCTAATATCCAAGAAGGGCTGCCTAAACTACAGAGCAACATGTGAAATCATCCAAAGTTATGGTTTCAATAACACATCCACATGGAACCCCAGTTTTGGACCTCCCTAACCACGGGTAGGCATGGGGAGGGGTGTCATACAAAGGTAATAAACGTGCTTGTAGGACCAGAGACTGGCAGGACAGAGGACATGTTGGCAGCAATGGGGCTGTAAACTAAAATTTCTTTTTGTGGCCTACGTTATTTCATGAAGACATCCTGGAAGGAAAGGCGGGAGTGTTTTCAATGGATTGACAACTTGGAATAGTGCACTTATTCTGGCAAACAGAAAGAGCAGCTGTAAGTTTTACTATTCAGCATTGGCTCTGTGTGTCTGTTTCCTTCTTTTCCTGTGCTAACCGTTCATAGGCACACACCCCAAGACATGCTGCTGCCTTTACTGCTCTATCCCATGCGTTCAAACTTGCAACCTCCTGTCTGCCCACTTCCTTTTAACAAGAATGTACCTACACATGCATGGCCCTCCTGGTGTGTTATATGCAGCTGGATTTGACTTGCACACATTTCTGGGTCTTCTGCATAGTTTAAAGTCTCATTCCCAAGGCCGCTGGCAAGCACATGGGCAGACACACAGACAACCACTAACCAAGATGTGCTGAACATACAAAGGCCAGTCCACAAAGCCAGATTTAAGTTAGACACACAGATGGGGGCAGGGGTGGGGGGTTAGTGGGAAAGGTTTTCAGGGAGGGGGGAAAAGACCTGCTCAACAAGAGAGAAACCAAGCCTGGTACTGGAAACCTAGGTAACTACTCAGAAGGAGAGAGGAGAGTAAAATAACGATAAGAGTATCTGAAAAAGCCACAAAGAATCATACTATTAACTAACCAGAAACAGACCACGCCTATAAGACACCTAGTTATGTCTATAAATACATATATGCGGCTTTAACAAACCTCATCTGGGCTGACAAAGCTCCCTTCCAGAGCCAAAGACCACCTAACAAAAACCCCAACACCAGCCATGAGAAGCTCTCTTTTGAGTCGGTCAGGGCTGTCCAAGAGATTCCCAAAGCATACAGCCCATTGCTGTTGACCTTGGCTGCCCACCAAAGGTAAGTCCCTACTGCTGAAGACATCAGGCACTCCAGAAACAGGGCCGAGGAACCCCTGCGCCGGAACTGACCTGAACGCCCCCTCCCTGAGGACTAGCTTCCATGGTACCTGAAGGCACCATGCGAGTTTCCAAAGGAGAGAGGCAACCAGCCGTCCTACCCAGCTGTGACTCCTGTGAACCACAGCAATGACCAGCATGGCACAACAACCCTAAGGCGCAGCTGTGGCACCAGACCTTGGTGGTACCCAACAGCCTTCTCACTGGACTTAAGATCTGCTTAACAAGAGGGAGACCATGCCTGGTACTGGAAACCAAGCTAACTACTCAGTGCTGGAGAAGTCATGTTATTGGAGGAGAATGTACATCCACTAGTTGCTGTGGGATGTATGGCAAATGTGTTGCTAATTAATCAATAAAACACTGATTGGCCGTTGGCTAGGCAGGAAGTGTAGGCGGGACAAGGAGGAGAATAAAGCTGGGAAGTGGAAGGCTGAGTCAGAGAGACACTGCCAGCCACCACGATGAGAAACAGCATGTGAAGATGCCAGTAAGCCACGAGCCATGTGGCAAGGTAAAGATTAATGGAAATGGATTAATTTAAGCTATAAGAACAGTTAGCAAGAAGCCTGCCACGGCCATACAGTATGAAAGCAATATAAGTCTCTGTGTGTGTTTACTTGGTCGGGTCTGAGAGGCTGTGGGACTGGCAGGTGAGAGAGATTTGCCCTGACTGTGGGCCAGGCAGGAAAACTCTAGCTACAACTAGTTTACTAAGCCAACATAATCCCGAAGGATCTATCAACATTTGTCCTTCTACCCACAGATACACATAGTCCTCCTCATCCCTCACCAAGGAAACTTCTCTTTGCAACAGACCTAAGACCAACACAGAAAACCACAACCCACCAAACTGCAGGTTTGTGAACTCAGTCCCCACGGATACATCTACAAGATGCTCCTACCACTAAAGCTCAGAGAACACTGTGGAAGAAGGGGAAGAAAGACTGTAAAAGCCAGTGGACCCGGGACTTTGCTGTGAAATTGAATCTCCTGGTAACACCAGAAGTTACAGCCATAGCCTCACCAACATGATTGTCCAAACATTCGAAAATGATACCAGTAAACTGGCCAAAATGGGCAGAGAGAAGCCCATGAGGCCCCAACCCTACCCAAAGAACTACCGGCAAGTGAGGAAAGCTGAAAGTGGTCTTCTCCAGGGAAGAGCACACCAATTGTTGGTTGTCCAGTGCCAAATGGTCAGCCCTGAAAACATACACACAAGTGACTTATACAAACCGGACAAGTTATATTTAGGAATATATATGTAGATATGTATATGCATACAGTAACAATTAAGTTGTGGGGGGAAGAGGCCATGAATTTGAAGGAGAGCAAGGAAGGGTATATGGGAGTGTTTGGAGGGAAGAAAGTGGAGGAGAGTTGTTATAATTATAAGCTCAAAACTAAATTTTTATTTATTTATTTTTTTGGGGGGGGGTTCGAGACAGGGTTTCTCTGTGTAGCTTTGCGCCTTTCCTGGAACTCACTTGGTAGCCCAGGCTGGCCTCGAACTCACAGAGATCCACCTGGCTCTGCCTCCCGAGTGCTGGGATTAAAGGCGTGCGCCACCACCGCCCGGCTCAAAACTAAAATTTTAAAAGCTGGATATAAAAGAAAAACATTGCTATGAACTGCCTGGTCTGCAGGACTCTAGGAGTCACCTTTCTCTTCAACCTCATCATCGTCTGCATCTGTCCTTCCTCTAAGCCGAAGGAAACGCATTTTTTTTTCCAGACAGGGTCTCTCTATTAGGTAGTCCTGGCTGCCCTGGAACTCGCTCTGTAGACCCTGGCCTGGAACTCAGAGAACCTCCCGCTTCTGCCTCCAGAGTGATGTAAGGGCGTGCGCCACCTCCTGGCAGAAAGGCACCTTGCCTTTCCAGAACAAACCCTCACATTTTCGTGGTACTTGGCACATCGTATAAGTTAAGTGAATGCTTCTTTAAACTTTCAAAAGCACTTAGCCACTAGTTAAGAAACTGGGCCCGAGGACCCGTATTATTTTGCTTATCTGCACCCCACACCTTAGAGTACGCTCTGCTCTCGGCAGCAATAAATTATCGACCCCATGGTGAGGACTGGTGAGCATTCTGACTTTCCGTTAAACCAGCACTACATTCCCAGCAGATACACAAGGAAAGGGTGCTGGGGGCGCTGAACAGAGTGGGCGCCGCCGGAAGCAGTGGCTCCGGGTCCATCTGGGGTCTGCACACCTGGGTCTCCACATCTGGAGTCTACACAGCTGGGCTCGGAACACCTGGTGTCCCCAGAAGTTGGGTCCCCACACATGGGGCTCGTAAGGGCGAGTGGGCATAACATGAAAGCCTAGGAGGCAATTACAGAACAAACTTTTGGGGGCACGGCGTCCAACGCTTTGAGAGTTACTGATGGAGCTGCAACAAGTGAGTGCGCATGCACGGTTGGCGGGGAAGCGCACATGGGAGGAGTTAGTGACCCGGACGCTCCAAGGCTGCCGGGTCGTCCCCGCCTAGGCCTGTGTCGCCCGGCGCTTTCCCGGCTCCCGCCCGCCCCCCTCGCTGGCCGGCTCACCCGTCAGGCCCCACTGCTGTAAGTCCTGCTCCTGCACCCGCGTCCGCACCGCCTCGGGTCCGCTCTCGGCCGGCAGCGCTCGCAGGAAGCGCGGCAAGTCACCCGCCATCCCCGGACAGGCTCCGCCCGCGGCCCCGCGCCTTCGCTCCCGCGCGCGCCGGGTGCAGCGCGCCGCCGCCGCCGCCGGAGGGCGCACCCGCGCGCGTTCCCACGCCGCGGAAGCACGCAGGTGCGGAAGGCCTCGGTTCTAGGCGTGCGTCTGGGACTAAGGGCGCAGTGACGCTGAGCTCCGATCTCCTAGCCTGGGCTCCACGGGTAGCTAACAGCAGGCTCCAAGCTGGGCAGCCTCCGCTTTCATTTCTTATCTGTCTCCTTTAAACCCTGGGTCAGATTCTGAGCAGCTCTGCATGTATTCAGTTAAGGGGTGTATGCTTAAAAACTGGTAATACAAGGTGGATTGTATTACTATTTTAAGTCCTAGAATTACCTAATCTCTTTTTTCTCATTTAGGACTGAAACACCAAGATAAGACTAACTTTTTATCTCTTAAGATATGTTAGTGACAAGACACTTAAAAACCTGGTGGTACATTCCTGTAATCTCAACACAGGAGAAGTTAGTGGCCAGGATGCTCCAGGGAAGGAGAATTGAGAGTTCGGGCTAGCCTGGGCTACATAGCAGGCATATGTCAATAAATAATAAATACCAAAGCTCAGTGGGCAGAATGCTTGCCTTGCATGCACCAAGCCCTGGGTTCGATCCCCAGTGCCGCATTAGTTGGGCGTGATTGTGGGCACCTGTAATCCTAGCCCTGGGGAGGTGGCAGCAGGGCAGACCAGAAGCTCAAGGTCATCCTCAGCTACACAGCAAGTTCAAAACCAGCCTAGGGTACATAAAACCCCACTTAAAAATACATAAATAAGGTGTGAGAGAGCTTTTCTCCCCTCAAGATTCCAAGAGTAGCCAATCAAAATGTCCATGTGTGGTAAAACTATTGGCCATGTTGTCCTATGAAGGACCAACACTGTCCCGCTGTGTAGAAGCAGTCCTGTGATGGCTAAGGGAATTGACCCCTCCCTTATAAAGACTTCTCAGGAACACACAGAACCAGACCTGAAGTGGTTATCAACCAGATCAAAGGGGAAGTGTCAGAAACACCAAGGTCACTGGATCACAAATCCCTGCATCCCTCTGGAATCAAGTCGCCACTCGGATTACATCTGGGTTAAAGATTAACTCAAAACAAAGAAGCTGTTCTCAGTGGGTACATGCAGACTCTTTTTTACAATATGAAGTACGAGTGTGCTCTTAGAGGGATATAGTGATGTGATCTGTCCCTTACCCGTGGAACTGAGCACACTTGTATCCCACCCCCTCCATCTTCCCAGTAGAGCTGTATGGAATAAATTCCTTTCTTCGCTGTTATTTTTTCCTTTTCCACTCGATTTTTTGGAGGCAAATGGCTGGACCTGGTTTCTTAAGAGTCCCCAAAACCAAGACTATGGCAGCACCTCTGACCATTCTCTTGCATCCCCAAAGGGTTGGCCTGTGAGTGTCATGTGTTACTTAACCGACACCAATGACTATCAAATGTCAGATTTCTCCTGAGCAAATAGAATTCAGTAACAATCCAGGCAAGCAAGGCTAGCTGTAGCCTCAGACGACCTAGTTCTCCTGAAGTGCTCGCTACTCAGGTGTAACTGGGTTCTTGTGTTCACTTATGTTTACAATGTCTGTATGAAGCCAAGTTTGGGATTCATTGAGGAAGTGATTATACCTACTGTAGATTGAAGCTTGGGAATCGGAAGAGACTTGCCTGAATGTCTCAACAATAGCTATCCACGTGATTTGTGACTTGTGTGGCTTTCGGGCTTACTTTGCTCAAAAGTATCTTACAAACATCTTCAGGGATTAAGCAGGTTTGAATTGGGTTAAAAACATGGTCTGACTGACTTATCTCTCTTGAAGCATTCTCTTGTGCACATGAGTTGTACGGTGCTTCACAAGGATCGTAGTTCAGGTTTGGGGATGAGAGAAGAGTACTGATTTAAGCTAAGCTCAAAGGCCACATATTTTGGCCTCAAGCGTGGTTTAATTAGTTGTTTGATGTAGCTCTCCAGAGTCGGCTCAGACGATAAAGAGGCTTGCCACTCATGCCTGAAGACCCGTTAAGTCCCTGGAACCCACATGCTGGAAGGAGAGAATTGACTCTCAAGGGTTCTCTTCAGACCCCTCTACACACACACACACACACACACACACACACACACACACACACACACACACTGTGGTGCATGTTCCTCCCCTCAATTCAATAATAAATAAAACTCAAAGCACCGGTGCTGAGCAAAAGCAAACCATGGGGCCCAGTGGGGCCCGACTGATTCTGTGGGACAGCTTTTTTGTGTCAGTGTTTCCTCAAACCCATGACAGATGTGTGACTCAGGGGCTCCGCGAGAAGGATTTGGCACCAGGTCTTGATGTCTGACTTCATCCTTTCTCGAGATTCTAATCTGCTAAAGCAACGCGGTCAACCCCTTGCCACCCAACCAAAAGCATTCTTGTTTTTTTTTTTTTTTTTTAAACTTAAAGTCATCCAGAGATAAGATGCTAGCTTTAAACTAAGGAGATCGTTGACACGTTGAGCCTGACATTTAAAGCACAGCTAAGAGAAATAACCAAGAACCCCGGGGTGTGTGTGTACATGAAAGTTTTACTCTGGATCTTCCAGGAATGAATCTATGGAGGGCAGAGTGGAAGCAGAGAGACAGGAGGCCGTTACAATAGCCAAGGCAGGAGATGGTGGTTTATGGTCAGCGTTGATGCAGGGGAGTTATGAGTAGATACACTGAACAGGTCAAGGCAGCAGGGTCACTGACAGAGAAATGGGATGGAAGAGGCTGGCTTTTGGGATTCAGCCTGAGCACATGGTAGAAGGAAGACAGAAGGAGGCATTTGGAGACCGCCAAGAATTCCCACGGGTGCTGGAAGTGCGTGGAGATAAAGGGACTCCCATTCACTATTGGTGGGAGCACAAATTAGCACAACCATGAAAATAATGAGTTCCTCAGACATCTAGGACTAGAACAGCAACATGACCCAGCAGCTCCCCTACTAATTATATAGCTAAAGCGGAGGTAGTCGGTTTCAGAGCCATCTGCACCCCGTCTATTGCCTTTTACAATAGACAAAATGTGGAATCAGCCGAGATATCTCTCCGTGGGGAAATGCATGGAGAAATTATGGCATATATACATACAGAGTCTATGTACATGTATATACATGTGTAACATACAGATAACTGTATACATGCACATATGTGTACATAGATGTGTGTCATGTTTTGAGACAGAGTCTTGCTATGTAGTCCAGGCTGTACTCACTATGTAGCCTAAGCTGGCTTTGAACTCATGATCTTACTTCCTCAGCTTTCTGAGGGCCAGGATTGCAGTCACGTACAACCACACACACGATGGACTGTCATTCAGTCGTTAAAAGAATGAAATCCTGTCCTTTACAGCAACATGAGTGAGCCTAGAAGGCTCACGTTAAACAACATGGATCAGGCACAGGACGACAAATACTGAACATCCTCAGTTTAATTAGACACTAACAGTGCTGATTTCACAGATCTAGAGAGCAGAGTAGCAGGTACTAGAGTGTTCTAGGTCCTTTCCTGTTGTTGATGTAAGACACTAAGACCAAGGCGACACAGAGAAGGGAAGGTTTATTTAGGACTACGGTTCCAGAGGTACAGGAGTCCATCGTCATCATGTGGTGCTCACATCTTGAGCCACGAGCACAAAGAGAGAGAGCAATGGAATTAGAAATGGTGTGAGTCTTTAAGTTCTCCAGACTCTCTCCAGTGACACATTTCTGGCAACAAAGCCACAATTCCTAAACCTCCCCAAACAGCACCACTAACCTGGGAACTAAGTGTTCAAAACCGTGAGCCTGTGGGGGAGATGCTCGTTCCGACCTCCACATGGAGAAAAGGAGGAGAATGGAGGATGGGGGTAGGCGGTTAGAGAGGCACAGGACAATGGCCCAGGAAGAATCTTTAACGTTCCTTTGCATGGCAAGGTACCAGTGCTTGACAAAAACTAATTAACATTTCAAATGAACCAGTAGAAAGAATTGTGAATGTTTCTAACTCAAAAGAGCTGATGTTTGAGGTGATGGAAATGCAAGTTTCCTTGTTCTGACCATTATTCATCGCATGCATGACTGAGCTATACCAACGTGTCAGTGACTTTTGCGTTGTGGTTATGAAACAGTGCCTGCCCCGGAGGAAGAGCCGTGGGTAAGTAATTGTTGAGTGTCTGAGCCAGGTGCCTGGAAGCAATTCCAAATTTAAGACCCGTGTTTGTTAAAACTTGGAGATACAGAGAAGATGCACCACAGGTAGGGCAGCCAAGGCACAGAAGGCTTAAGAAACTTCGTTATGATTCTAGTGAATCGTCAGCCTTAACTGGCAGGTAGAGTAGTTCGAATGCTTTTGGGGTTGGCGCTCCGGTTATGTAATCATATTTGTTTTATTCTTTCCATTATTCCTCCGCAGAGCAAGGCAGGCGTCTGGCAAGCACCTCAGTGAGATTAACGGTCACCAAATCACCCCTTTGCTTTTCATTTTGCATTTGCAACTCCTACCAAAACAAGCGTGATCAAGCACAGGTCACCCACAGGTTATGTGTGCTCTCCTCTGTGTCCTTGCTCTGTGGGGTAACAGTCGTTCACTGGCAGCCTCCAGTGAGGCAGACATGAGTCTGTTAAGGTTGCAACCACAGAGCAAAGTTTGGGCTTCAGATGATGTCAGTACCCTGTAGTGAATCAGAATGAAAGAGACTTCGGTTTTCTTTCTCAAAAAAGAGAAAGGAAAAACTACATTCTGACTTTAATGTTATTATACATCTTTGGTATCAAATAACATATAATATATTTGGGGGGTTTTGTCTGTTTGTTTTGGGTTTTTTTGTTGTTGTTGTTGTTGTTTTTTTTTGAGACAGGGTCTCTCTACATGGCCTTGGCTTTCCTGGAACTCACATTGTAGACCAGGCTGGCCTCAAACTCACAGGGAACTACCTGCTTCTGCCTCCTAAGTGCTGGGATTAAAGGCATGTGCCACCATGCCCAGCTGACAAATAATATATTTTAATAGTCTGTCTTTTATTTATTCTTTGACAGTTTCATACATGTAGACAATGTATCTTAGTCATATCCCCTCCCAGATACTAAGACACCCCCTCTACTTCATGCCCCCCCATACTCCTTTTTGAAACCCACTGAGTCCAGGTAGTGCTGCCTGATGGAATGTAGTGATCCTGTTGACTTGACATTGTGCTGGTCTTAGGCGGGTAACCACAGTGGCTGTGAGTTCAGGGGCGCAGTAGCCATACCATATCAAAAGACAGCATTTCACAACACTCTTCCTCATCATCTGACTCGTAGGCTCTTTCCACCTCTTCTTCCGTGATGTCCCTTGAACCTTTCCAGTGGCTAGGTGGTGATGTTATGTCCCTTGAACCTTTCCAGTAGATAGGTGGTGGTGATATGTCCCTGGAACCTTTCCAGTGGATAGGTGGTGATGATATGTCCCTTGAACCTTTCCAGTAGATAGGTGGTGGTGATATGTCCCTTGAACCTTTCCAGTGGATAGGTGGTGATATGAATGTCTCGTTTAGGACTGAGTACTCAGCACTCACTCATTTCAACACTCTGACTACTTGTGAGCCTCTGCATTGACTGCTGGCCACCGCAGACGAGGACGCTTCTCTAGCCAAGGTTGAGAGGAACACTAACCCGTAAACTAGATAGTTAGAAGGCAGTTTAACAAAGTGACCATTTAGCAAGGCTTTCCTAGATTTTCCACTAGGGTCCATGACATCCCAAGCCACAAACTTTCAGCCCAGTGTGAATTCCCTCCTGCAGAACAGGCCTCAAACCCGACCCAAAATCAGTTGGTTACTCCCACAACCTCATCCCACTGGTACAACAGTGAGCAGATCTTGCCTGGAAGGTCAGTGTTGTAGGAAAATAGCACATAATAAATTAAAAAGCCAGTCACTTCAGAGAATTGATCCTCCTCTTTAGTAAGGGCGTGACACTGGAAGGCCATCACGTACATGTTTACGGACATAGCTTGGATATTGTAGGCAGTTCTGAACCGAGATTGACCTTCAGGGTTTTCATTTGCCATGGCAATGCCTGATTTCTTTTTTTCTCTTAATGCCTTGGACTGTTGTTCCTTGCCATGGATTTAGTTCTATGCAATTTCACAAGGTCTGTTCTCTAGTGAGCAGTAGACTGTCTGCGCAGTCCACTCCACTCCACGCTGCAGAGTCTCAGTTTGTTGACTTTGGAATCCAGCCTTTCAAACCTGTTTCCACATAAAGAGCAGGCTATCTAAACAATAAGGTTGAACAAAGGCAAAATGGTCCCCAAATGTCTTTGGACACTGGTTTCTCTAACTAAGACCACGACCCTGAGGATTCTTCCAACCTCCCTTTTCTTTTTCCTAATTGGCAGGAACCCAAAGATGTCCTATGCCTTTACCCCTAAAATCCTACATCTTAGGTGTGAAAACTGAACACACCTGGTACATATGTGCTCATGTTCCTGAGACACAATGGAATGTGGAGCCCAGGGACTTCTCCATCTTCCCAAATGTTCAAAAAATTCCGTGTACTAGACTCTTTATGGTCAGACAATTTTAGTCATCCAAAAATGCTTTCTGAAAGCCCATGGGACATAGTCATTTCAATGGGGAGAAATAATGTTACCTAGCATATAAGGTAGAAAAAATGCTTTATAAGAAACTGAACATGGTGGCCATCGCTGAATCACAGTGGCCAAAATGAAGTTTAATCCCTTTGTGACCTCCAACTGAAGCAAGAGCCGCAAACAGCATTTCAATGCACCTTCTCACATTGGAGGAAGATCATGTCTTCCCCTCTTCCCAAAGAGCTGAGACAGAAGTACAATGTTCGGTCTATGCCCTTCCGAAAGGATGATGAAGTCCAGGCTGTCCGAGGACACGACAAAGGCCAGCAGACTGGCCAAATGGTCCAAGTGTCCAGGAAGAAATACGTCATCTACACTGAACAAGTGCAGCAAGAAAAGGCTAATGGCACAACTCTCCATGCGGGCATCCACCCCAGCAAGGTGGTTACCACCAGGCTAAAGCTGGACAAAGACCGCCAAAAGGTCCTGGAAAGGAAAGCCAAGTCTCGAGTAGGAAAGAAGGGCAAACACAAGGGAGAAACAATTGAGAAGATGCAGGAGTGGGGGCATCTCATACACAACTTTCATTAAAGACTGCTTAAGTTAAAAAAAAAAAAAAAAAAAAGGAAAAGAAACTAAATGTGAATTTGAATGTTCAAGAGTTCTGTAAAGGACCCAATGTCTTCAGTTGAGAATCACACAGTGTCTTAATTTCACCAGTGGAGACAATGACAAGTGTTATCCCTCAAGTTGGGGAATGGGAGGTGGTGGCATACGCCTTCAATCCCAGCACTCAGGAGGCAGAGGCAGGCGGATCTCTGTGATTTTGAGGGCAGCCCGGTCTACAGAGTGAGTTCCAAGGCAGCCAAGGCTACACAGAGAAACCCTGTCTCAAAAAGAAAAAAGAAATGGTAAACTCATTAGCTGTGGGGAGGTCCATAGAGAAAGTAGGTTCCCTGTTTTCATAGCCTATAGATGTACACTCTGAAGACACACTCATACAATGAGGGGGTCACTGGTAGCTAGATTTGGCATTTTATTTTCAAGCATCCGCATTCTTCTCTGTAATGTGATTGAGTATTCAAGCCCTTACTCATGTGAATTCAAGTGTTTTCCAGTGAGGAGAGCCCCTGGGTTGGTTTGTTTTTTTGGTTTTTGTTTTTTGTAATGCAAAAAGATGGATATGTTGTATGTGCAGAGCAGAGGAATGAAGTGAATGAATGAAGTCCTGGGTGAATGTGTGCTGTTGATGTAGGCAAAGCCATGTCAAAGACTCTTAGCTTTAGACCCATGGGAGAATGGCAGAGCCTTCCATTATGGTCTCTGTATGGATGTTAGCAGTGTGTGCAGAAAATGTCCCCAGCAGCCTTCTCCCTCTGGATATTTATGGCCTGATGACCGCTCCCACACAGAGACTGCACCTACCAAGATTAGCCATACCTGTCTCCTTGATCCAGCTGCATACTGTACGGCCGTCTCCCTGTGCAGCTGTATGCAATAACCTCTCTGTTCAATCCTACATAGTAAACACACTGAGCTTCCGGGATGCTGCGGTTTCTCCATGAGAGGGCTCAGTTCACTCAAACCCAGCTTTTCTGTGTCCATTTGTCTGTCATTTCCTCGTTTCTTCATTGCCCCAGTCAGGTCCATCCCTGGAGCCATGCTGAGTGTGGCGGTTTTACCCCAGCGTGAGTTGAAGTTTTAAATCTCCTAGCTTTAGCTCATCCCTACCCTCTGCCATGAAAACTGTCCAAATCAGTAAGGGCTTTGCTGGTTAAAACTTTCCTGTGCCAGTATAAATGTATCTCATTTAAAAAGAGTATGTGTGTGTGTGTGTGTGTGTGTGTGTGTGTGTGTGTGTGTGTGTAGTTAGTATGGGTATCCCATGATAATAGAGTTCTTTCACCTATTGAATATATATATGGAACCATTTCAAAATTTTCACTACTAATGCCAAACTAGTCATGTGGCAGCTCGTGTACTAGCTTCTGGTAGGCAATATCCTATTCCTCATTTACATGGGTTTTTTAAAACATTTATTTACTTCTTTACTTTGTGTGCACATGTCATGGTGCATGTTCTGGAGGTCAGAGGACAACGTGCAAAAATCAGTTCTCTCCTACTACCATGTGGGTCCCAGGGATTGAACTCAGGTTGTCAGGCTTGACGGTGAGAGCCTTTACCCACTGAGCCATCTCAGTGGGCTCTTATTTCTCACTGCAGAGGTGGTAAATTAATGCAACAACGCTGACCTCATGAAAGCTCCTTCGAGGTAGACTTCACATGGCCTGATGGTTGCACCTAAACTCTAGCTCACTCGAAGAAGCCTGTGATACACAGTTTTGTTCATGAATATGTGCAACTACTTCTGCAGGAATCTTGAAAGGGAATGATGGGCAGATGGAGTCAACACTTTGGATAAAAGCTGGTGAGTTGTTCCCAGGAAAGCACATGGTTTCTCTCCACTTACTGTGCATAAGCCTGCCTGTGTTCACCTCTCTAGACCCGAATAGAACCAATCTTTTGTTTTCCAGTCTTATGAGTGAAGCATAGCTCATGGTCTAAAATTTCTTTGGCTACTTATCCGATTGAATATCATTTTATAAACTGGTTGACCAATAATTTGTTTTTAAAGATGGTCGTTCATATACTTCACTTTTTCTGTTACAAATCAAACATTTTAGATCTTAATCTTTTGTTGAATATGTTATAAATATGTTTTCCATATAGAAAATTATGATGTTGGTTTGATTTATAGCTTGTTAAAATATGCCTTGTGTATAGAATTTTGAATTTCTAGGTGTAAAATTGTTTTCATAGTTAAGAATTTTTGTCTTTTAGTAAGAAAAGCTTTTTATTACATCAGTATTTTCTTATTTATTTACCTAGAGGTTTTTTTTAACATTGTCTCTGGGGTTTGTTTTTTATTTTTTATGAAGTCAGAATCTAATTTATTTCCCTAATAGGGAGCAGACATCTTTTATCCCAAGGATTTGAAAAAAACTGCTAACTAAATTCCCTTATATATGAGTATGTTGTTAACAATTTTATTATCTGTTTGACTTTCTACACACCAATATAATTCAGTTTCAACCATTAAAATGGTGTGGTTTATTTTGAGATTTTTTTTTTCAGATTTTGGTTTAAAAAAATTAATACATTTTTCTCAAATCTTCAGTACAAATTTGATAGCCAATTCATCCCGGTACATTTTAAAAATCCAACTGGAATTTTCATGAGGCTAACCTGACATTACCAACTAATGTTAGGAAATGAAAGCCTTGGACATCTTCACAGTATCAAAATTCCCTGCTGGGGAATACAGTCCGTCATGCTCTATGACTTTCAGAGTTTATTGTTTTCTTCATATAGTTCCTGACTATTTCTCTCTGGAATATTCTTAGGAACTTTTAGTTTTGCTTGCTATTGTCAACGAGTCCCATATTTTCTTACGTCTTCTGGATGGTATAGATGAAAGTCATAGACTCATGAATGTTGGTGTGTGTGGAGAAGGGGGTTGATTCAGCTAGCTGCATTTGGGGTGTTAGCAGGAGTTTGTTGAGCATGCAGCAGGAAGACAGTGCAGTACCAGATTAGACACTTAAGCCAGTTAGTAGAGACCTTTTGAGGAACCTCAGGAAGCAGGACACTCAGTTGGAGCTTCTGAGCCACAGAGCATTCCAAGCAAAACCGGTTTGGGGAGTGTGACTTTTGAAGAGAGCGTGTTTAATTGGTTTACTGTTTTAGTGGGTTGCTCTTTCTTTCTTTGTTTTGGAGTGTGGGTTTTGGAGAACATGGTTTCATTTGGGGCGTGTGAACCCAGGTAGTAACTTTCTGGAATTTGACAGATTGCCTCTTTTAATTGACTAAAAGCGGTTACCTGAAGGACAGTAATTGTTTTGGTTACTTGGGTGGGGGTGTTTAAGACCATATAGATGGCTACAGATCCACTTTTTAAGAGTTAAAATTGAGACTTTCAAAGGTTACTCTTCTGTACTTAAGTACTCTTAGGTACTTTTTTTTTTTTTTAGTTGGATCATTTGTGGAGATGAGTTAGGACTTATTAGGGAACATTTCCCTCTCTGTTGATGATGTCTCCTGTAGTGTGTATGCTGGGTACAGTCCAGTCTTTGGAGACTATGACCTTCCTGATCAAGAGGACAAGTGACATATCACAGAGGTCCCATAGACCCCTGGGTGTTGGTTGATCCCGGAGTCAAGGATCAACATGTCAGCTGTCCTTTTAGTGACTTATCATTATGGGTGTAAAGCCACTAAGCTTCAGTAGTTAGAGACGCAGAGGGTTTTATCAGTTTGTACTTTTAACCTTTGTGTGGTATTTAAATAAAGCTTCGGTTAAGAAAAATCTTGACTTTTTTTGTTGTTATTGTTGGACTGTCTACTCAAGTTGTTAAAAGCCTAACAAAGTTAGCAAAAACACAAGTACTTATCTTTATTGGGTATCCATTTTTCTTTCTTTTTTCTTTTCTTTTTTTTTTTTTTTTTTTTTTTTTTTTTGGTTTTTCAAGACAGGGTTTCTCTGTGTAGCTTTGCGCCTTTTTCCTGGAACTCACTTGGTAGCCCAGGCTGGCCTCAAACTCACAGAGATCCCCTGGCTCTGCCTCCCGAGTGCTGGGATTAAAGGCGTGCGCCACCACCGCCCGGCTCCATTTTTCTATTTTTAAGTCAGCTTTTGTAAATATTAGCATGAGTAGATCAATATAACCTTAGGAATTTTAATGACTTTTAATCATTAACCACATCTTATCTAAGTCTCATCCTCTATTAACGTTGCATAACTCAGATTTTTTGTGACTTAGCTTTATGCATTTTGGGGAGCTGTTTTTATTTTTAATTATTTAGAACAAAAATCTTATATAAAATTTATCTTTACTTAAAGTATTTTACCCCTTTCATCAAAAATATTATCTTATCTGTATACCCTTCAACGTCCTCCTTGCCTACTTACTGTGTTTTAACTCCATTTTTTTGTAAAGAAAAGCTGAATCTAAATTACATACATGGCACAATGTAGCAAATTAAGATTACCTGTACACATATTGTTAAATTTATGAGATACTGTATCTGATTTAAAGAAGTAACTCATAAAAAGAGAAAGTGGCTTATGGTGATGGTAAGATTACTAATGAAGGGAGCGATGGTGCACCCCGTAGGCACCTGGTGCCCCACATGTTCACTGCAAGAATAAGGAGGACAAATGTCTTCAGTATCTAAAACTGCAATCATGGGGTAACATTTAAAGGCCCCTGGCATCTCATAAATCCAGAGACTATGCCAGTTATGTTCTGTGTGATATGGAGAATGATCTGTGACAGTCCTATTTTGGTTTTGAATGAATTTGTTAACTAGATAGCTGCCCTAGTTACTGTTGTATTGCTGTGATGAGACACCATGACCAAGGCAGCTTATAGAAGAAAGCATTGAATTGGGGCCTTGCTTACAGTGTCAGAGGGTGAGTCCATGACCGTCATGGCAGGGAGCATGGCAGCAGGCAGGCAGGCATGGCGTTAGAGCAGTAGCCTAGAGCTTGTATTTGATCCACAAGCACATAGCAGAATGAGAGAGAGGGGCTGGGCCTAGAGGTGGGCTTTGGAAACTTGAGGCCTGCCCCCAGTGACACACCTTCTCCAACAAAGCCACACCTCCTAATCCTTCCCAAAACAGTTCTACCAACTAGGGACCATACATTCAAATAAATAAGCCTATGGGGACTCTTCCCATTCAAACTACCACAACAGCAAGCTAAAGGAAAAGACTGAATAGTGTGTGAGAGATATACAGATAGAAAACACCGTCAAACTGGGTGCTTAAAACATGGAGCAGAAATCAACTGGGGAATCCCCATTGAGTCGTTTAGCTGGAGTTTTCAATAGAGTCCTGGTGGAATAGAGTGATTTTTTAGGGTAAGGCTCTTAAGTACAAATAACAGAAGACAGTAACATCATCAAATTGGAGGCTAACAGACTTCTAGCAGAACTGACTGGGGATGCCCCATTAAGGCAGTAAGCTGGTGTTCCTGATATGGTCCCAGACAGAGCAGAGTGTTCCCTATGGTGAGGCTGCCAAGTAAATGAATGAATAGTAATAGGGATAAAAAGATAAGAATGCATGAGCAATTTAAGGGCCAAACATAATATTTATTGTATTAGTAAATTATAATGTGCTGTTTAAACTCACTAAAAAGCCACCTCCCTCCACAAACATGGCTCCCAACCCCCATTCCAGGCTCAAACATGTTTGTCTCAAAGTGTCCTCCAAGAGTATATACATAAAAGATAGATTGCTCCCCCTAATACATTAACAAAGCAAAACAAAACAGAAAAAGCTCCAAATTAAAACATCATGACTTGAAAACAATTTAAAAGGGGCTGGGGAGATGGCTTAGTGGTTAACTCCTGGCCAAAAAAGTCTGAAGACTGGAGACCATGTAAATGCCAGGTGGGAGTGATGGTCTGCCTGTAATTCCATTCACAGAAGGCAGAGATGGGATCCCCAGAGCAAGCTGGCTAGCAACACTAGCCATACCAGCAAACTCTGTTTTGACTGAGAGGCTTGCCCCATTGAACAAGATAGACAGTGAACAGGATGATTCCCGGCCTCAGCCTCAGGCCTCCGCTGTTGGGATTTGAATTAAGATTATGTGAGAATATAATGAATTTGTGACACGGGTGTGGGATCGTCTGATGTTGATAATTCTCAGGAAAGGAATTTGGAATGTCCTCAAAATGTAAGAAGGAACACAGAATGCCTGCAGCCTTCTTTCGTTTCTAGAGAGCAGTTGGGGTAAATGATGCTATCACACCTCAGATGTTTGTTGAAGACAAATAACGTTGTTGTGTTTTATATAACCTTGACCATGCTGGTCTGTGAAGCAGGCTTCCCTGCTCAGCTGTAAGCTCCTAAGTCTGTTATCGAAGGAGCTGTAATAGAAAAATGAGCCTTGTCCGTGTTAATTACACCCAAGTGCTTGGCTGTCTTGGGTCCCCTGCTGTCCCACTCCAGTTCCTCTGGCATTAATCAGGAGAGGCAACTTGACCAACCTCTCCCATGCCACATTCACACCTACCCGAGTGCCAACACACACACACACACACACACACACACACACACACACACACACACACACCATGAAAAAATAAAAACCTGAAAAGCCATTTCCAACAAAGATTATCATTGTTCATCTCATAATATGAAAATACATTTAAAAAATGAAAGGTTCAACCATAAAATACTCGTCCGTTAGAAAAAAAAAACTTCAATCACAACTCCAGCTAACTGCCTCCGGTTCCTCGGTTGGTTTCTAGAAGATATGGCAAGCATCCACTTTAATAATGTTATCTCTGTTGTTGCTATTTGTTCTAAGTCTCATGGGGAACACTTTGAACTCTCAATTGGAAACCCCAGCTGGCTGCCTTAGTGGACCTTTCCCAGTCGATTTCTGTTAGATAGTTTGAGCACCCACTTGGATGGTGTTTTACTGTTTATCTATCTGTCATTATTTATTCTTTTCCTTTGGTTTGCTACATACTTGATATATTCACTCATCCAAAAACAAAAGTATGACTATCATAAGTCATTCTCCAGACCATGCAAAAACAGTTGATTTTATATTCTGCCTCTTTTTTTAAAAGACAAGATTTATTATTTTATGTGTATGAATGTTTTGCCTGCATGTATGCATATGTACCACATGCATGCTTAGTATCCATGGAGGCCTGGGATGAGGACACAGAAGCTTCCAGTCTGAGGAAACAGGATCAGCTGAGGAACTGTCGAGGTGAAGAAACTGTGGCTTGTTCTGCTTCTCTGATCTTCCAGCATTCACCCCAATACCAGGCTCCAGGTTTGATTTTATTAATAAGTACCTTTAAGATTCATGCTACATCTGGCACCCAACGTTCGTGTTACGAAATCATGAAAAAGCTGCTTGCCTGTGGCCTTGCGGGCCCCAGCTCAGACCCAAGCTACACTCAGCCAGTTGTGATGGCACACTGGTTGGATTTACTGAAGAAGGCAGAGGCAGGAGGATCCTGAGTTTGAGGCCAACCTAGGAGAAGCTTCGGCTGGGGCCGAGCCACAAACAGTGGTGGGACCATGGAGGCAGTGGCTGCTGCTCCGAGTTGCTGGCTTCTTCTCATCGTGTTGGTGACTGCAATGATACTGCTACCTGGGACAAAGAGTTTACTGCTGCTTGTTCAGAGAAGAATTGCCAGGACTATCATGTTACAAGACAACATCCGCAAAGGTCAGTTTGAAAAAGTTTGGCAAGACAAATGGTGGGGAGAAATTGCTGTGAAAATATTCTCTTCTAGGGAAGAACATTCATGGTTCCAAGAGACAGACATTTATGAGACTGTGATTGCTCCAAACCATAGAGGAGACACACACACACACACAAAAAAAAAAATTCTAAAAGGAACCATGACCACGCCTAACAGCGACTTTGAAATCTTCAAAAGGATGACAGGATCCCACAATGATGATTCCACTTGGACTATGGTAAAACCATTAAGCTGATTAACACCACGGAAAGATCGACTTTGGACTACAAACTGGTCAGGACAATTTTGAGATGGCTAGCTGAGATGATCCAGCCTGACAGACTATTTGAACAAGGACTTGAAACAAGCCCTGCATTTTCTCATTATGCAGCGACTGGACAAATGATACAGGACTTGACAAGTAACTCAAAAATTTTCTTTTCAAGATTCCCTAAAGATATCTTCGCCCCCAGAAAGCAGGAAGTAATTTTAAGCAACAACACCCATATTCCCAAGAGGTGGGGTGGGTGTTTTTTGGTCGTTTAATGAGTTATGGATATTGTCATTGTTTACAATGGTTGGTTACAAGTTGTTAATTGTTAATGGTCAGGAAAAAGGCTGAACAAGGAGATTAGATTCAGAGGTTTTGTTTAAAAAAAAGAAAAAAGAGAATATAGATATGAAGTAGATCATCGACTCTACTCTGAGAAAAAAGATAAAGAAATGATAGGATAAATTGGTAGATCATTGAATCTACACTAAAACTAAAAAAGGGAAGATATAAAAATGACAAAAGGTAGATTATTGAATCTATTATGAAAAGAAAAAAGAGAGAATATGGATATGATAAGATAAAAAAGGGAGATTATGGAATCTACTTTTAAAAAGGAACTACTTGTTTTAAATAGGATAAGTAATGAAATTTTTTGTCTGAGTTTATCAAATGTTACTGAACTGGACACCGTTAATATATTAATGGAGTTTTTTGCCTGAATCTGTCAAATGTTAATGGACTAGACATCATTAATGTAATCTTGACTGTATATATTGTATATACTTATTGGATATAATTTTTCTTGTATTATTTATAAGCTTTTTTAAATTTTAGACAGAAAAGGGGAAATGTGGTGGTATTGTGTTCCCCAAAATATTGTGCACGCTGATAAACTTATCTGGGGTCAGAGAACAGGACAGCCACAATATTAAACATAGAAGATAGGCAGTGGTAGCACACGCCTTTAATCCTAGCATTTCAGAGGCAGAAATCCCTCTGGATCTCTGTGAGTTCAAGGCCACATTGGAAACAGCCAGGCATGGTGACTCACACCTTTAATCCCAGAAAGTGAGCCTTTAATCCCAGGGAGTGATGGCAGAAAGCAGAAAGGTATATAAGGCGTGGGGACCAGAAACTAGAAGCTTTTAGCTGGTTAAGCTTCAGGCTTTCGAGCAGCTGTTCAGCTGAGAGCCATTGGGAGGAGGACACAGAAGCTTCCAGTCTGAGGAAACAGGATCAGCTGAGGAACTGGCGAGGTGAAGAAACTGTAGCTTGTTCTGCTTCTCTGATCTTCCAGCATTCACCCTAATACCTGGCTCAGGTTTGATTTTATTAATAAGTACCTTTAAGATTCATCCTACAGAGGCCAGAAGAGGGCAACCACCGAGCTTCCTCTCCAGCCCCTCTGCCTTTTTATTGAACCTATTTTATAGTTATTCATTTCACTTTTTTTTATTTTATGAACACATACAGTGATCGCCTTACTGTTCTCTCCAACTTAAAACGTGTTATTGCCTTCGTCAGCGTCTTGAGGACTCCCTTCTTTCTCCGCGGCTGCAGGGCAGGTGTGTTTCCTGGCTTATCCCAGCTTCTGCCTTGCTTTGGTTCGTTCCTACACATTTCCTGCATCTTCAAAGCACAGCATCCTGCTTCCATTGTTCACGTGGTCTTCTGGTTCTATTGCCAGACATCTCCCACTCTCCTTCTAAAAAGCATCCTTGTCCTTGGAGGGGAACCACTTAGGTTGGTCAGAATAATCTCCCCACCTCAAGCACTTAGCTCACTCACAACTGTGAGGTTCTTCTTGTCATACAAGGTAACATTTAGGTTGTGGGGAGCTGGGATGTGGATACCTTTGAGGATCATGTTTTCAGCCTATCACAATGTCCACGATGTATCTCCCCGTGCCCCTCCCCCTTCTCTGTGGAACCAAGTACCTACAGCACAGCGGACCTTGGACTGTGTGCCTGTGACTCCTGAACTACTGTGACAGTTGCAAACTTTACTACTCAAATAAGTGCCCCAATGTTAAGTCAGATCGTATCACAGTCGGTGATTGTGAAGCAACTGACTTCAGTGAAGACTCAAACTCATTCCTCTTTACACAGCTGCCACCTTAAAAGAAGTGGCCTCCGAGGGGATAGTTACTGAATGAATGTAAGCAAAATGCAGATGCCGCAAAAAGAATTAGGAAAAATAAGAGTACAGTGGGAGCTAGAGAGATGACTCAGAAGTAAAGAGCACTAGCTGCTCTTGTAGAAGACCTGGGTTCAATCCCCAGCAACCAAACAGCAGCTCACGACTATCTGTAACTCCAGCTCCAGGAGATAAGGCATAATCTTCTGGCCTCTGTGGGCACTAGGCATGTACATGCTGTGCAGACACACATACAGTCAAAATATTCATACTCCTAAAATAAAGATAAATCTTTTTTTTTCTCGAAAAGAAATTTCACTGTGGTAAAGCTATTGGTTTGACCTCTACAGAAACTATGAACACAGTCACTATGATTAACCTTCATTGTCACTTAGGAAATTGGTGGGCACAACTTTGGGTATGTCTGTGAGAGCATTTCCAGAAAGGATTCAATGATCTTGGGCAGTGTTGTAGAATATTATTTTAAGGTGTGTTACTTTTGTTTATGTTGCCTTTGTTTAACTCTGTGAAACTGTGTTACTGTGCCTGTCTAAAACACCTGATGGTCTAATAAAGAACTGAACAGCCAATAGCAAGGCAGGAGAAAGGATAAGCAGGGCTGGCAGGCAGAGAGAAGATATAGAAGAAGAAATCTGGGAGGAGAGAGGAAGCAGCCAGAGAAGGAGGAGGACTCCAGGGGCCAGCCACCCATCTACACAGCAAGTCACAGAGTAAGAGTAAGATTTACAGAAGTAAGAGAATGGGAAAAGCCCAGAGGCAAAAGGTAGATGGGATAATTAAAGTTAAGGAAAGCTGGCAAGAAACAAGCCAAGCTAAGGCCGGGCATTCATAATTAAGAGTAAGCCTCTGAGTGATTTACTTGGGAGCTGGGTGGTGGGCCCCCCAAAGAGTAAAAAACAACCAACAGCATGGCAGTTCTATCCAGCAGGCTGGGAGGTTCCGGCCTCCTGATGTGTGGTAGGTACAGCGCTGTAAGTGTCCTCATGTGTTCGCTATGTTTCCATATCATTTAGACCACATACTTGGCAGGAGTCTTCCTGAGGCAGCAAAATGATTCTCCAAGTCAATGACTTAGTTTTTAAATTCACTTTAAAGTAGTCGAAATAAACCATGTGATAGTTGAGTTTGTTTTTTTTTAAGGCAGTTCAACTAATAACATACCACTGTGTAACAGTGTAACAGTAACGGCAGGAATTAGGCAAAAAAGTACAACAAAGGAGTGAAGAACTGGCAGAAGGGCTTGTCGCTAAATAAATTAAAATATCCTCAGGCGAGGGCAGCTTGTGTGGAGGCTGAGAGCCCATGCTGGAGCCAGGCTGCTGGGGTGTCCCTGTTGGCCTCCACTCCTTACTCTGTGTCGCCTCCAGCGGGTTGCTTAACCTGTTTTTAAGCAAAAGTTTCAAAATGAAAATTTTAAGAGAGAAATCACTTTAAAAGAAAAAGGAATGCATTTAATTGAAATTGTGTGCGCATGCTTTGATCTCTGGCACGGACTTGGAAGCTCCTTCACCTAGGAAGCGCAAAGCTTGTCACTGCGGGGGGGGGGGGGGGGAGCGCCCCCCCTCCCTATCCCCACCCCTCCGCCGCCGAGCCGTCAGCTCAGCTCGCTGCAATCTTAAATTCCTACTGTACTAGTGAATCCAGTATCACCTGGTCTCTGAAGTGGGGAGAGGAGAAGAAGCCAGGACAGAGCAGAAAGTGAACTTTCTTCTTGTTTAGCATTTGGAGCAAGGTTAGATTCTGAAGTTTAGCAGGCCTTTATCACTTTAAAAACAAAAGCAGGAAGTTGAAAGCGAACCCCGAAAGAAAAGTGGGAAGGGATGGAGCTGGAGGGCCGTTCTCCCTAGCGGGTGCTGCTGGAAAAGCTGTAGATTGAAACATATACAGTATTATTGTTTTCATTTCTTCCCAAAGCAGCATATTGAGCTGTTTTCGTTTCTGGAAGAAGGGTGCACGCCCTCGAGGGGGCGGGATAGGAGGTGGGACGGCACAGCCCCTCCCCGTGGGCCCGTGCTGTGTTTAGCTGAGACACTCACTGTTGCTCTCCCAGGAGTGAAGCCCAGTGCTGGCAGAGGATCGCCCTGAGCAGGTACCTTCCCAAGAGGACTCACCTCCTGGCCATCAGACGCACCTCTTAATATATATGTATTTGTGTGCCATGGCCCGGGTCTTCCATGTGGCCTGAAGTGTGTTCACTCTCTCTTGTCATTCTTTCTCCAGGACAAGTGAGGCTGACCCAGTCGGTGAAGCACCATGACCAAGAAAAGGGTCGCCATAATTGGATCGGGAGCAAGCGGGCTCACCTGTATCAAGTGCTGCCTGGAAGAAGGCTTGGAACCTGTCTGCTTTGAAAGGTCTGATGACATCGGAGGCCTGTGGAGGTTCCAGGTAAATCTCCAGAGCCCCTCGGGCTGAAGGACTCCTTTCAACTCCTGTAATGCAACTCCTGTATTGTCCCATATATGGAATAAGGAAGAGCAAGACGTGACTGAATTCTGCCCTGGCAGATGTCACCTCAGATTTTAGGCCTGTTCCTTTCTCTAGGCTGGTTGTGACATGCAACACAAATGTCACTTATTTTCCCTTTCCTGTTGCCACAAAAACAGCACACGGACCTAGGGTTTTGTTTGCTTGCGTGTTTCTCAACTTGTGCTATTCAAAAAGGGGAAACAATCTGGGAAGCGGAGAAGTAGCAAACGTTGGAAGCTCCTGGCTTGTTCCTGGTCCGTGACAATAGATAATGAGCCAAGTGGCCTCTTACAATTCTTTCAATCTTTTCTATTACAAGCAATTCCTGGAATGGGGCTGGAGAGATGGTAGAGCAGGTAAGAGCACTTGCTCTGAACCCATTTGACAGCTTACAAGCTCCAGGGGACCTGACACCCTCTTCTGACCTCCTCAGACACCAGGTGTGAACATAGTACACACACATGCAAGGAGGCAAAACACTCACACATATAAAATAAAAAGAATTTTTTTTTTTTAAAATCCTGGGGCTGGGGAGATGGCTTTTCTAGAAAATGCTAAGGGCTTACTGCTGGAAGACCTGAGTTCCATCCCAGCACTCACGAGGAAAGGAGAGGAGGAAAGAAGGAAGGAGGGAGGAAGAGAGGAAGGAAAGAAAAGAAAGAAGCCTAGTGAAGCCATATGCCCTTGTAATCCCAACTATGGGGGCTCAGAGACAGGATTCGTGAGACTTGGGGGCTACCCAGCAAGCCAGGCTCCAGGCTCAGTAAAATGCAATCTCAAATACATAAGGTGAGGAGCAATGAAGGAGATCACCCAGCATTGATCTTTGACCTCTACATGTACCTTGAGTGCATGCACACTCCAACAGAGAGAGAGAGAGAGACAGACAGACAGACAGACAAACATGTACACATGCACAGCACACACATTCCTTCTCACTTGAGGTAATCCTGACAATCCTCGTCCTTGAATAGAATATTAAAAATAAGATTTCTCAGGACAACCAGGGCCGTAGAGAGAAACCCTGTCTCGAAAACAACAACAACAAAATGCCATTTGCTTTTAACTTTTCCTTCCCTTGAGAAGAGAAGGTCAAATTCCTCGGCCTTTGCCCCGGCCACTAGCCTCTCCTTTAGTTCTCTAGGTTTCATCTGAACCCTGTGCATATATAACTGGGCAAGTTGTTAATACGAGTTAAAATAGCAGCCCGACACAGTGCTGGACACCTTTGATCCCAGCACTCGGGAGGCAGAGGCAGGTGGATTGCTCTGAGTTGGAGGCCAGCCTGGTCCCCACAGTGAGTTCAAGACTAGCCAGGGCTGTGTAGCAAGACCCTGTCTCAAACAAAGAAAGAAAACTTTTTTCTGGAGTGAGAGTTGTGCTTAGGAAGTGACTGTCAACCACCTTCGCTATTCCAGACTGGCACACCCTGAGCTTGCATCTTCAACTCATGTTCTGAGTAGTGTTGAAGTGTCAGGAGTGTGTTTCATTTTCCATAAAATCTAACAGCTCCAGCCACCTCCTTAGAAGTAGCTGCATGCCACTCTGCAGTTTGGACAGAAGTGCAGCCCTGCATCGTGGCTCTGGACAGACAGACATCCACTCTGGCATTGGTCCTTATTCAGAGGGAGAGAGGATACCCTTAGGAGACCCCCATTCCTTTATCAGTCTTGGGCATGGGCCGAAAAGCTTCTTTATTAGGAATGCAGTCAGAACATAGGTTAAGGTTGAGAACACAGTTTTAGCTTCAAAGCCTTTGTCTCTCATCTAGAAGGAGTGTGACTTTGGGGAAAGCACGTAACTTCTCCATGTCTGCTGTTTCTACAAGAAAGAGCTCACATAGTGCCTACTTTATAAAGTTACTATGGGCAGAAAGTGACTGAGTAAGTGTATCGGTCACTTCTGACAGTGCTGTGTGCATGGTGCGGCGTGCCAGGTATTATTCAGGAGGCCTGGACTGGGACCTGCATGCTCAATGTCTCTGCTAAGCATCAGAGCCAGGTTTAGTAATTCCCACACGAGCATGAAACTAACACATGAAGGGATGAAGTTGGGAGAGTACCCAACATCGCGCCAGAATATCAGGTATGTGATTTTTATTGCTAAAGTGGCTTGAAATGATTGTCTGCTAAAGATCTAATAACATTTATTTTCTGATATTCCTCTTGGCAGAATTTCACCATCCTATAAAAATCAGTCAGCTGTGTTTCGTCATAATGAGCTGGCTTCTTTCAAAACAGCCATGTCTTCACGGCTCAGGATTACATTCTAGAGGCACTCAGGATGCCTACCATGTATTAGCTTCCCAATATACTTATGTTTAAATCAGGGCCTGAGCCAGGAGCAATGGCCCACAGCCTTTATCCCAGCACTCAGGAGGCAGAGGCAGGCAGATTTCTATGAGTTAAGATAATAAATAGGGGCTGGAGAGATGGCTCAGAGGTTAAGAGCACTGACTGCTCTTCCAGAGGTCCTGAGTTCAATTCCCAACACCCACATGGTGGCTCACAACCATCTGTAATGAGATCTGGCGCCCTCTTCTGTGTACATGATAAATAAGTAATTTTTTTTAAGAAGATAAATAATAAATAAATAAATAAATAAATAAATAAATAAATAAATAAATAGACTTTAAAATTCTAGCTGGGGCATTTAAAATACAGTGGCCCATGCCGTTGATCCCAGCACTCGAGAGGCAAAGGTAGTCATATCTCTGTGAGTTCAAGGCCAAGGCCAGCCTGGTATATATAGGGAGATCCAGGACAGCCAGAGATACATAGAAAGACCCTGTCTCAAAAACAAAACAAACAAACAAACTAATTAACTAACTAAAGAGTCCCGAGGAACATACTGTACAGGGGTCTGCTCAGGATGCTCCAGGAGCTGGGAACCTTCGTTCTTACACTTGTCCATCACATAGTTGTGGAAGCTGAGATAATGGAACACTCACGGCTTTCTAGACGTTTCAGATACTTATAGTGGTTTCCCGAGAATTCATCTATTGAAATCTCTTTGTCACTATACTGCTTATTCATTGGAGTCTTGCTGTCCTTCCCTTGACACCACCAGCTTTAAGCTAATTGATCAATGAACTGTGGATGTCTTATATGGACTTGATCCCAGCCCATCGGGGCTCTTCCATTGGCTCCAAGTATCCAGTTAAGAACAGCAGAGTTCCCTTTCTAGTGATGAGTCCTTGGGATTTGGATATTCTCTTTCCTTCTCAGATGCCACTATTTATATTTTCCTATCCCTCCTTGCTTCACCTATCACATAAATATATTTACAGATACCGCATACGTGCAGAGGCCGGTAGAGGGCATCAATTTTTTTTTGGAACGGGAATACGATGGTTGTGGGCTCCCATGTGAGCGATGGGAACTGAACCTGGGTCCTCTGCAAGAGCAGCAGGTGCTCTTAAGTGCTGGGCCACTTACAGCCTCACACCTGGATTGATATGTGGTACAGTGTTTTCCGAGGGTGCTGCAATGTCTGTGAAAACTCCCACGACTTAGCCCCTGAGCTGGGCAGTTCTCACTCGGGACTCACGTGTTGTAACTAGAGGTCAGCTGAGACTGGCCCTTCACATGGTTACAACTACAATGGGAGTGGCTAGGTTAGTGGGAGCTGGCTGGATAATTCTCAGCTTCAGATACTCTCTTCACGGGCCTCGGTTGGGCTTCTGACAATGCAGTGGTCTCAGGGTAGCTTCTATGGACTTCTATGAGTTTGGCTCCCATCAGAGTGAGCTTTCTAAGTATCTCAGCATGTCACTGCAAGACGACTTAGGATTTGGCTGTGGAAGGTACTCAGTGCCATGTGAAGTGTATGCTGCTGCTTAGAAGAAAGTTCTAAAGACACTCAGTGTTAAGAGCAAAGATATGACTACAAGGAAGACAGATATTGGGAGATGCGGAAGTGTGCATGTGTGTGTGTGTGTGTGTGTGTGTGTGTGTGTGTGTGTGTGTGTTGGTTGGTTGAAATACGTTCCACTCTGATAACCTTTTAAATGCTCCTTGGCTACTTACAAACCTTGAGGTCGATTCTCAAGTTGCCATAAATCCTTCTTGTTTGCCGCAGGAGAACCGCGAAGAAGGCAGGGCCAGTATTTACAAGTCCGTGATCATCAACACCTCTAAGGAAATGATGTGCTTCAGTGACTACCCCATCCCAGACCATTACCCCAACTTCATGCACAACTCCCAGGTCCTGGAGTACTTCAGGATGTATGCTAAAGAATTTGACCTTCTCAAATACATCAAATTCAAGGTAAGACATTTTCGTGTGCTTCCTATTTGAAATTGTTCACCAGGTCAATGAATAATGAAGTTTCTTTTGCCTATGTTATCTGTCAAGACTAGCTTGAAAAAGACATATATTTATTCTGTCCAAAGACACCTTGGATTATGGTCCTCACTCTGCTACAGATTAACTTGTACCCTTGGACAAATGAGTTTCTCGCCTTTGATTTCTAAAAAGTCCTTCTTTATAAAACAACATGTTTATCACCCTGGATTATTCCTGGTTCCTTCTTTCTGTGAAGTTTTCTCTCATGTTTCTATAATTTGTAATCATGGCCATAAAATAACACGTATTTATGACATCCGGGAAAAGCCCAAACCATCTCCTGACTATTCTGCTAAATCTTGCCCAAGGTAACAACTTCCAAAGCCCGGCACTTGCAGCCTGTGGGTTGTCCTTTGTTTAAGAGAGACACTTCTTGAATAAGCTTGGCACTGTGCCAAGCAGTAAAAATGCAGAGACCAAAACAGCCAGAGAAAAATTGTACTATGTACGGAACTAATAAAAGTGAAGAGGCACAACAAAAGAGGCCCCTGCTGAGGGAAGCCCCCCATGGCTGCCCAGAGGAGGGGGTCCAGCTCACCATGACGTGACACACAGGCTTCAGCGGAGTTTGTTTTAGGACAGATTATATCTGGGCTGAGACTTGAGGGGCGAATAGGAATCTGCCGAGAGAAGATCCAAGCAGAAGCACTGACCTGCGTAAATGCTCGTGACAGAGAGAATTTGATGTGGTTCAAGACGGTGGGGCTCGGTGGGATCTCTTCTAGTCTACCGAGACATTATGGCCAAGGCTCCAGAAGCACATCAGAGAACGTTCTTGTTATGCTGTGCAGAGCAACCCTTATTTATTTGTTTGTTTATTTCACAAAGCTAAAAAGTATGCCACCAATAACCCCATCTCACCGCCTCTTTAGAATTGCTATAGAAGGCAGAGAAAGACTCCATGACAACCAATGAGGGCCAGTGGGGTGGTGTTCTAGTCCCAGTGGAAAGGGGAACCTGTAGCTGAGTCCTCTGTTTAAGGCCAGCCACTGCAAACAGGACTGGGCTAAGCAGACATAGGGGTGGGGATATCAAGGGATGGAGGAGGAACAGGTCATTAGTTCATATGTCACTCATGCTTGGGAGAAACCCCTACTTTTATTCAGGCACTACAGAGTCTTAGGGCACAGACAAAGAGACCTAGCAATGTGTTTGTTCTCGGAGCAGAGGACAGTGCATTCCATTGCCTACCCAACTTTGTAGCCCACCCTGTTGACGTCCATGGACGATGTGAACCAAATATCCCAACAGAGGCCCTGTAAGTGATGGTACCTGTGACAGCCCTTTATGTGCGTACCATTCTGCAGGGAGCTGTGTTAGGGAAGACACAGACTCTGTAAGCTGTGACTACAGTTCTCTGTCCCGTTTTTAGACCACAGTGTGCACTGTGAAGAAGCAACCTGACTTCTCTACTTCAGGTCAATGGGAGGTGGTCACTGAGTGTGGAGGGAAAAAGCGGGCGGATGTCTTCGATGGAGTCCTGGTTTGCACAGGCCATCACACGGACGCTCACCTACCCCTGGAAAGCTTTCCTGGTGAGTAACCCACCGTGATGGGAGACGCGGCAGCCATGACTGTGGTCTGACCCCTGAGGAATGGGAAGGGTGGGGTCTGAGTGAGTCTTAAAAATGAGGTCTTCCCCTAATTAAATGCATTCCCCTGAAGATGTCAGGGGAATGTGTATTGCTGCCATTTTGGAAGTGGAGAGGATGACAGTTTGGAAGACTGGAGGAAAAGTAGAGGTCTAGCTATGATCATGAGCCACAAATGTCATATTTTTTTTTTTTGGTCAGTGAATGACTACATGTGCAATGGTAGCCCCATACTATTGTAACTGAGCTGAAAAGTTCCTGTTGTTTTTGTAAGGGCTTAGCCTTTGTGACACCGGAGCACAGAGTGATGTTTGCAGGGGTGTGCTGTAGACCAGTCTACTGCACCATCATTGTTTAACATTGTAGCAGGCAGGCCTGTTAAATACCTAACACTGGACAATGGGTAACTTACTGTTGTGTATGTTCTACACTATACCTTGTGTAATTCTTCCATGTATTTAAAAAGTACGCCATAGACTCGTGGGCCATGTTATATCAGCAACAGACTCACACACTCATGTTTACTGTGTCTTTCTATTGACATGTGCCATCCATGTGTGTATAGTATCTATGCAGTGATGAAATCTATTTTCAACATGCTTCTAGAGTGATTGTATCCCTGCCAAATAGCACATGACTGTATTTAAAACTCATGGTGACTGTTTTCCTCATGACCTAAAGAAATTCTAGAGTTCTTGATTAGCACTAGTTGGAATTAGAGATTTTCCATCAATTGAAGAAGAAGGAGAAAAAAAAACAGAAATATTGAGTTTCTAAGAATGAAGTGAAAGCTTAAAGCATTTCATTTCATGTTTCTGGCCTGGACTTTGACCTTTAAAAATGTATTCTACATATGCCCTATACACACATAAAACTGTGAGGATGAGGGCTGGAGAGATGGCTCAGAGGTTAAGGGCATTGGCTGGTCTTCCAGAGGTCCTGAGTTCAGTTCCCAGCAACCACATGGTGGCTCACAACCATCTGTAATGAGATCTGGTGCCCTCTTCTGGCCTGCAGGTGTACATGCAGGCAGAACACTATACGTAATGAATAAATAAATCTTATTAAAAATATTTTTTTAAATGTGGGGATGAAAAATAAAGGAGAATGGAGGTTTTCTGAGGCTGTCTGGACTTGTGTCTACAGATTGAAAATGCAAATTATTTATGACAGGGAAATCACAAAGGCAACGAGAGAAAAAAAGAAGCAAACGTTTAGAAAGATGAGAGAGTCGCTTAATAAAGGGAGAATATGGAAAATATAAGTTTAAACTTTCAACACCACAAAACAAAACAAAACACATGGTTTGACAAATAATATCCTTCATACAAACCATCCCCCAATAACTCTTTTCCCTTCTCTTCTAGGAATTGAAAAGTTCAAAGGAAAGTACTTTCACAGCCGAGACTATAAGAACCCAATAGAATTCACTGGGAAAAGAGTCATTGTAATTGGCATTGGGAATTCTGGAGGGGATCTGGCTGTGGAGATCAGCCACACAGCCAAGCAGGTTCGCATCCATAACTGGTTTACTTTGCTTCACTCTGACCAAGGAAGTAGACCCAACAAAGAACAGAGAGACCTACACATGGCCCACTCGGGCCTGCAGCAAACACGTGGGGCTTGTTCACTGCCCAAGTTGCAGCTTTAGGGTTGATGCTGAATACACAACCTATAAATCAAAATTTTCAAATGGACCGATGAATTTCAGTGTATCAAGGAAGTTTGACATAATGCTCTTTAAAGACTTATTTTTATTATAGTGTATATATGTGTGTGTGTGTCTCTGTGTGTGTGTATGTGTGTGTGTGTGTGTGTGTGTGTGTGTGTGTGTGTGTGTGTGTACATATGTAACTACAGAGGCATCAGATTCTCCTGAAACCCATGTGACTGTGAGCCACCTGACCTGGGTGCTGGGTACTGAACTTGGGTCCTCTGCAAGAGCAGCAAGTGTTCTTAGTCACTGAGCCATTTTTCCAGCATAGCATAATTTTTTTTTTGTGAAGTGAAAATATCCCTTTCTTGTCCATGTAATTATTCCCTGATAATTATAGAATTAACTCATGGAGTGACATAGGAAATCACCTTCATGGTTAGACATGGAAACAGCACTGAACAGAGGTATTGCTGGGGTAAAGTTACTGTGTAAATATCATTGAACAAAACTGTAGCATTAAGGATTTTTCTTAAAATAATTTGAACATATTTGTACAGAAACAGAATAATCACAATTACTGAGAAACAGGTAGGCATTTACCTATTGCCAATAAAGTAGTGACTCAATGAAGATACAAGATTATATTGAGTAAATAATGTCCTTACATAGTTCTTTTAAAGTAAGATTTATAAATTCGTTGCTTATTGTAAACAGGTAGCGATGGAAAACCGGAGTTAAAGTGTAACAGTCACTAACATTTATTGAGTGCTCTCTGTAAATCACACCATTTACACAAACACCATTCTCACAATTACATTGGGTACATATATTACTGTCACTGTTTAGTAAATGGCAAACCTTTTACTTAAGGCCCTGAGCATTGACCTTACTTTTCCAAAGTTGTATAGCTGATACACAAAAGCATCTGGTTCCTGGGAATATGCGTGCACTTTCACCTGTGACATGCAGAAGCATTTCATATGTAAGCCCTTGGGTTTCCACTGGTGAGGATGTATATGTCAAGGAAAGAATTGCTCCTTTGCAGACAGGAAGCTCACTGCTTGAGAGCTTAAACCAAAGACCTTGAAGCAAAGTACATTTCTTACAACTCTAGAAACCACCTCCAGAGGGAGATGTGGAATAGAAAAAGTAATAACTTGCTGGTAATTGAACATCATCAGGCTTTAGTCAGTTTTGAACGTGGATTTTGGCAGTAGGGGACACTGGAAGACTGTTTCCTATAGGTCCACTAGTGGTCTCTGTTGTTTTCATCAGTCAGTGAAACAATTTCCTTATACAGGCTCAGCAGTTAGGCACTGGGGAAAAGTCAGCTTTGCACTTTGTAGCTGGATGACCTCAGGCTGTGTGACTTACTCCTTCCATCCATAAAATGGGGCTGACAGTGGCTTCCTCAAGAGTTTAGTGTGTTGGTTAAATTAAAATGTAAAGGGCCTGTCACAGTGGCTTACTTACAGGTCACAGGTATCAGTAAGGAGTGATGCTGATATGCTGGGAGACTAAGGGTGCCCAGGTTAAACCTCCTGCTCTGCAGAAACACACTCGGAGAGTCAGAGGCCAAGAGCTTATAAGTTTGTGAGGTAGAGATTGGCCATGTCTCTAACAGGGTTGTTGATGATAAATGATGTAATATAAATGATACAAATGATAAACAAGGTTTTTGTAACACTGAAGTTATGTCAGTGGCAAAATGACTAAGGGTTTTGGATTAAATGATCTGCAGTTACTTTCAGTTTTAGTAGTCCTTAGTTTTTAAAAAATTGCTTTACAGTTGTTTGCTTTGTGTGGGGTCGGGGGAACACACAGGTGCCCGTGCATACGTGGGGTCAGAGGACGCCAAGAGGAGTTGGTTCTCCCCTTCCACCGTTTAGGTCCTAAGGATGGAACTTAGGTTGCCAAGCTTGGCAGCAGATGTGTTACCTATTAGCCATGTCTCCAGCCCTGAATCTATATTTTTTTAAGGCATTCTATAGGTGGTAAGTGCTAGGAAAGCTCAGAAGGAGGAGAGAAAATGATCCCCTCGAAAGGTCAGTGGTGTCCTCATGGAGGTAGGAGATTTGATCTGAGACTCAAAAGTGCGTAGATGTGGGAGGATTTATGTCCATGGTTCTCAACGTGTGGGCCACGACAGCCTTTTAACAGGGGTTGCCTAAGACCATCAGAAAACACAGATATTTGCATTACAATTCATAATGGTGGCAAAATTACAGTTATGAAGTAGTAATGAAAATAATTTTATGGTTGGGGTCACCACAACATGAGGAACTGTATGAAAGAGCATCAGCATTATGAAGATTTATAAGAAAAGGGCTTGTTTAGCAAAGAGCAGTAGATTACAGCAAGATGTATACATGGCCAGTGAATGTACCAGCCTTGGAAGGAAACAGGAGGGCATTTTGCTTACAAGGCTATATGAGACTTAACCTTAAGGAGCATGGGACTGCTTTTGAAGGACCGTGAACAGACTGATCACAACAAACACTGTTTCCCATGGCCCAGGTATTCCTCAGTACCAGGAGAGGAGCTTGGATCTTAAACCGCGTAGGGAAAAATGGATATCCTACCGATTTGCTGTTCTCTTCTCGACTTTCCTACTATTTGTCAAAGATCCTTAGCCCATCACTAATAAACGGATTTGTGGAAAAACAGATGAACCAAAGATTTGATCATGAAATGTTTGGCCTGAAGCCTAAACACAGGTATGTTCCCAGGATGGGAGAGGGGCTGGAGATGGCCAGGGCACAAAGACCAGCACTGCTGACATGGGCTCATAGCAGAGCCACCCCTGCCCAGACATTAAGAACATCTGTAGAATCAGAGATCCTTTTTTCCAGCTTGCTGCTCTGTAGGTTTTCAGCTTATCAATATTCTTGATGTAACTATTTTCTCATAGTATCGGTTCTTTCCGTACAGCACTCATCAACAACTAAGACACAGTGGCAGAGGTCAGTGCATCATTTTTCTTCCACCCAACAAGCCTGCTGTGAGCCAGGCATTCCATATACTGGGCATGAGAAACAGGGAAAAAGACAAACTCATAACACAAATACAGATGTAACACCTTGTCCTCTGGAGGACTTTCTGTAAGCGTAGAGCTAAGTGAATCCTATGTTCTCTCTCAGACCTTACAATGACCTTATAGGCTGGTCTAGTTTAATGCCCATTTTCCAGGGATATAAAAAAAATTGAATCTTATGAGACAAAGTAACTTGTCCAAGGTCAACACAAAAAGAAATGACATAGTCCGGAAAACGGAGGTTCCCTTAAAAACACCAATAGAAAGAAAAATAACAAATGTGGTTTTTGAAAATTCATAGAGACAGATCTGATGGTTCAGGATTATAATCCTAGCTACTGGGGACGTGGAGGCAGGATGAGTCCTAGTTCAAGGCAAGCCAGCCTGGGCAACTTAAGGAGAAAAGTGAAAAATACAAAGCAGTTGAGGATATAGCTTAGTAATAGATCACTTACCTAATATGAGTGAGAGTCTGCATTTGATCTCCAGTACTGTAATGTGTGTATGTGGGGGCAGGGGGACGGACAGCAAAGCATGGAATATAGTAGGAGTATAGAATGAAATTATAGTGTAAGGAATGACTTGGGGCCAATGACATGGTTCACACGGTAAAGGCTGCTTGCTGCCAAGCTTGATGGACCCGAGTTTGATCTCCAGGACCCACATGATGGAAGGAAAGAATCGACCCCTCCAAGTTTTCCTCCGACCTCTATGGGCCACTGAGGCACACAAGACCACATATGTATACACACATAGACACACACTCTCTCATACACACAATCGGTCAATAAATGTTAAGATATTTATGAAAGCATTTCTAAAGACTAATTTTAAATGCTTGGTTGTGCCTTTTTATTTTATCTATTTATTTGTGTGTGGGGTGGGGGTCACACAAGTCATGCAAGGTGTGCATGTTGAGACAGAGGACAGCTTATATGAATCAGTTATCTCTACTGTGTGGGTTCTGGGGATCCAACTCAGGTTGTCAGTCTCGGCCCAAGAGATATTTACCTGTTGGTAAATGTCAAATAGCCATTTCATTGGTCTCCCGTGTCTTATTTTTGTTTAAGTTTTCAGATCTACAGAAAAGTTGCACAATTAGCAAATATGAAGTCTACCCATGTACTTGTTACCCACATTTGACTATCTGGCAGTTTTCTGTATTTTTTTCTGTCCCTTCTTGAAATATGTAGATTCACACCTACACAGCCTACACACATACCTAGGTGCATAGTTTTTAACTATGTGAGAGTAAGCTGTAATCATCAAAACAAAAGTACCTAAAATACTTCAGCATATATCACATAAGAAAAAGAACATTCTTTGGTATATCCATAACACACGTATCACAGTCAGGAAATTTGATATTGATAAATATGTCCAAAAATATTGGCAATTAAAGTTTTAACAGTTTTTCCAACAATATTTTGTATCTTTTTATCATTTCAAAAATGTATCACTCACACTACTACAGTCTGTCATATATTCATACTCTCTCCTCACCTGAAATAATAATTCCGATTCTCTTTTTTTAACATAGACCTTTAAATATATATATATATATATATATATATATATATATATATATAAAATATTGTTTTGTAGATCATCTCTAAATTCTGACTTGCGTAATGGCTTTTTCTTTATTACATTATGTTGCATAGACTCAGGTTCATGAGGCATAAAGACTTTTACATAGTCTGCTAAATAAGGTTGAGAATGAAGTCAATGCAAATGCATTCAGATACGTTGAGCGGTGCTGGAGAGAGATGCTTCAGTGGTTCCGAGCACTTGCTGCTCTTGCACAGGACTTGGGTTCAGTTCCCAGGACCCACACCAGAGGCTCACAGCCCCTTGTGCTGTCGGTTCCAGAGGATCCAAAGCCTCTGGCCTCTACAGGAATTAGGCATACATGTGGTGCATAGACATACACACATGCACTCGCACAGACATATTAAATAAAAATCTTTTTAAAAAAAACATTAAGAAGTGGGTAGCATAATAATGTCTTCAGGCACAGCCACTCTGAAAATGGTGTGGAAAGCCGATGAGATGGCCGTGTTCAGACAACGAACGTTCCAGGCGAAAGAAGGGATAAACTGCCCAGGGGAGGTTCCAGGCAGATATGGGATTAACAGTTGTATGGTTTGCACAATTGTGTAGATGGCTAGTTTAGAGATAAAGGAGAGTGTCTTAGTGAGGGTTTCTATTGCTGTGAAGAGACACTAAGACCATGGCAACTCTCCTAAAGGAAAAACATTTCATTGGGGTGACTTATATTTTTAGAGATTTAGTCCATTAGCATCATGGTGCAATATGGCAGCATGCAGGCAGACATGGTGCTGGAGAAGGAGCTGAGAGTCCTACATATTTATCTGAAGGCGACAGGAAGTAAACTGAGACACTGGGCACAGCTTGAGCATAGGAGACCTCAAAGCCTGCCCCCACAGTTACACACTTCATCCAATAAGGCTACACCTCCTAATAAGGCCACTCCCTATGAGCTTATGGGGGCCAGTTACATTCAAACTACAACAGACAGGGAACCGTTTGGAAAGGAGAATGAAATCCTGAGGTTGGAATGTAGAAAAGAATGTACATAAAGGTTAGAATCCATGCAAGTTAACTGTAACAAAACTGGCCTTTAAAAAATAAAGACCCAAGAAGCTGGAAACAGGCGTCTGGCACCTTACCCTATGCTGTCCCCAGGGAACACTACTTACCCCATTGGAAGTATAGAAAGCTACTTTGACAATCTAAGATCCTAGGCTGTGTAACATTGGGAGTCACTCAACTTCTCCAGGCCTGATTCCTCATCTCCAAGTCATGGGTAATGACACCTGTTCTCCTTTCTTCATAAAGTCTGAGGGTCAAGGAATTCAGTGCACAGTAAAGCTATCTCTATATAGACTATATGTTAGTATACATACGTTAATTTATTTGTGGTTTGGAAAATGATGATTTAAGTCTATCTCTGGGCTCTGGAACTGGAAATGGGACTGAGCATAATGTTCAGGATCAATTTCTGCCATATCTTGAGAGGTGCCTTACCCTGCCTCGGAACATTGCTGTTACCTGAGAAACCACATACGTACACTCCTCAGATGAAACCTTTCCCCTTCATTCCTGCAGCACCCTCCCTTCCCAAGCCATCCAGGCCCTGAGGGCCGGATCTGTGCCAAGCTGGTATAAGGCAGACCTTGATCAGCGTCTTGGGCCAGATGGAAGGGGTAAACACGGGCGTGTTGTTTTACCACCAGAGCGGAACTACCCTCCCGTGCTGATTTCTTCCTTCTCCTTCACTCTCACCTCACCTCTGTCCTACCACTTACAGAGCTCTGAGTCAGCATCCAACAGTAAATGACGAACTGCCAAATCGTATCATTTCCGGCTTGGTGAAGGTGAAAGGAAACGTGAAGCAGTTCACAGAGACGGCCGCCATATTTGAGGACGGCTCCAGGGAGGATGACATCGACGCGGTCATCTTTGCCACAGGCTACAGCTTTGCCTTTCCTTTCCTTGAAGACTCTGTCAAGGTGGTCAAAAACAAGGTGTCCTTGTATAAAAAGGTCTTTCCGCCTAACCTGGAAAAGCCAACTCTTGCGATCATCGGATTAATTCAACCCTTGGGAGCCATTATGCCCATTTCAGAGCTCCAAGGACGCTGGGCCACTCAAGTGTTCAAGGGTAAGTCATGATAGATGTTGACAGCCAGGTGAAATGTTTTAACTATACCTGTGAAAGTGCTTCTAAATACCTACAGGGTAGGTAGGATTTTAACAGAGCCTGGCACGAAGCTAGTGCCAGAAAATTTATTTTCAAGGAACCTAAAGTAGTAATGTGTCACCACAGACATACATCAAAAACACTCAGTGATTTTTCTTAATAATTAGGCATGCTTTCCTCGAATTGCTGCTAGTGCTCAATTCAGAGGTGAGTTTGGCTTAAGATCTTTCAGAAAAAGATTCTCCAGGTGACTCCAATGTGCAGCTGGTATATATTTGTGGAGTTAAATGATCCTTTCGTTAGAGATAAAGTCTAGTATAGACTACCATGACTTAATTTCAGCCATAGATTAAGAAATGCTTAGAGATTCACCCAGAATGTGGAATACTGAATTTCTCAAAGCCCCAATGTCCCCCCTCTTATGCTCCTCTTTCAGCTTCAGCTGTGTGTGAAAACCCTTCAGAGTTTAGGAAAACAGACTCATGGGTCGGCAGTGTGGTGAGCCTTCCTGAGGACCTCTTTAAATTCAGCATCATTGTGGAGTCATCATGTCTGGGAATAATAGAACTGTTCTCTTCTAATCTGATCAGGACATATACCTGAAGGGGAGCAAGAATGCAATGAACAGGAGAAATAAAAATGGCTTGGGGGGTGGGGGCGGGCTGGAGAGAAGGCTCAACAGTTGAGAGCATTTATTGCTCTTGCAGCGGACCCCAGTTCATCTCCCAGCACCCCAGGGTGGCTCACAACCATTCCTAACTCCAGTCTCAGGGGATCTATGCCTGATCTCCAGGGGCATCAAGCATGCACATAGTGCACGTACAGACAGAAAGACAGACACAACAATAATACACATAAAATAAAATGATGTAAGGGATTTGAAAGCACACCATCTGAACACAAAGAAGGAGCTAGAGAAGTTTAGGCTACACAAGTTGAAACCTGAGGAAGGGTGAAAGTTTTCCCTTCAAATATTCAAATGGATGGCCTATAGAAGAATTAGATTTACTCGGGATTGCTTGGAGGATCAAGCCAGAGCCATGGAGAGCTTGAAGGCTGCATAATACCAGTTTAACAACAACAACAACCTGAAGAACACTTTTTTTCTGTCAGCCAGTACCATTTTAACATGAAACATATGGCCTCTAAAACAGTGAGGAAACAAGGAGACTAGCAAAAGGAGCCGATGGCTGGATGGTCATCTGGCTATATGATGAGTTGGGCGGATGATGTGATGGAGTACAGGACAGAGAAAAAACATTAAGATTCTTTATATGGTTGTAATATTACAATTTATTATTATTACTGTTTAATTTAAAATATTGGGAATATTTGTTGGAATTATAGCTTTTTCTCCCTACTAAAAAATTCTCATGGCAGATGGTTAATCAAAAATTTCCAATTTCTATCATTTCTTAATTTCTTCCAGTTCTATCCATTTGAGAACACTGAACCAGCTAAAATTTAAGTATGATTTTAAAAATTATGTTTAAACATGGGAATGCTATAAGAATAGAGGTGATGAATCAAGAAAGAACTGCATCAGATTATGCTCCACATCTTTGTCTTTTACATCTATAGAATTTTTAAAAAATGAACTGGCTGTCTCTCGTCCAAGAAAGAGACCTCTCCCTCCATAATGTGTCCAGTAAAACTCATGGTTTTATCATGAGAAGTAACTTGGAAAGAACTCTGCAAATGAGTTTCTTGAGCATCCTAAAGAGCTGTGGTTGAAGCATGAAGTATTACGATATTTCCTCACTGAAATTATCTGTAAGGGGTCATTCCCATAGCTCACATGAGAGGACATATAGAAGACACAGAAGGTTCTTCCTGGATACTGAGTTCTGTGTCCCACGTTTAGAGAGACTGCCAGGGGAGTTAACTGGGGTGTGCTCAGAAAAGGGAAATCAATCACCAAGCTGGCCGAGCAGATAAAACCTGTTACATGGGAACTTGGGTTCAGTCTAATAATGAAATGGCTTAAAGGAGTTGATGTATCTTGTTTCAAGACCTCTCCAGTGCTAAAACTCAACCTTTACTCAGGAAGCAGAATTAGACCCAGTGCTTCAAGTTTCATAGAAGTAGATTTGAAGGTTAATACAAAGAATGTTCCAACGATGAGAGCATCCAAACAATTATGCCATGTCCTTGGGATATATAAGGTCTCCATGACCAGAGATGTTTAAGGAGAAATGAGATAGCTGCTTGATACTAGTATTATAGAGAAGAGGATTGCAGTAGGTAAGATCGATTTCTATCCTGAAATTATGTTTCAGAATTTTATGGAGTAGGGCCTACTGCCCATTTACCTGTGAAGAAGGTTGGTTGATCTGGAGTTACTTTGGCTTAAACACTAATTGGACTTATCTAGTTGGTATTTTGGTGTCAAATTCCTGCTCTTGGAACTGTTTCCACATCGGAGCTTAAACTTACTTGTGAAGCTTGAGTTTTATGAGTTGCCATTGGCCTTACGCTCAACTCTTATCAAATAACAGAATTTAGGTGGTGAGAGTTACTTTAGCATAAAATATCATGGTGAGATTTTTACCTCCTTCTTTCTCTGAAATATAAAACCTCCTCGTTATCAAGATACCAGTGCAGAACTGTCTCCCATTCCCTTGAACTTGGATGTTGTGCTTCATTTCTTCTACGCTTCTAGGTCATTTATCAGTTCCTCAAATCCATCATATTCATTTCCCAACTGAAAGACCACATTAAGGAATCAGTTGGAAGTCAGAGAAAAGCAAATAACTTCCAAGGAAATGCAGAGTTGTGGAGCCCAGTCCCAGTGGATACATCTACAAAAAAACCAAAAAAAAACAAAAAAAACAAAAAACAAAAAACCATCCATATCTAAGGCTCAGAGAACATTTTGGAAGAGGGGTTGGAAAGACTGTAATAGCCAGAGGATCAGGAGTTGTCTGTGAGATTGTGTCTCATAGTAAAGTCTCACCAACATGGCTGCCTACCCATGAGCTGAACAAGGACAACAACAGACATGATAAGTGGGTGGGGAAAGACCACAAGACCTCAACCCTGCACAAAGAGCTCCAGGCAGCTAAGAAATGCTGAGAGCAGGAGCTATAGTCTTCAGGAAAGAGCACACCAATTGGTTATGCAACACCAAATAGTTATCCCTGAAAACATGAACATCCCTGGACAGGTTATATTTAGGAATATATGCGTACACATATATGCATGTAATAATAAATGAAAAAGGAGGCCATAAATTTGAAAGAGAGCAAGAAGGGGTTTGTGAGGGGGCTTGAAGGGAGGAAAAGGGAGGGGGAAATGTAACTGTATTATAATCTCAAAATAAAAGAAATAATTAAAAGGTGCCTTGCAAGGACAAGGAGGAATAGAGTGATACACATAAGTATACTTCAGAGAACCAAAGGGGCTTTCCTTATCTGAAATGCTGAGGACCAGAGTCTTCTAGATTTCAGATTTCTGACAATTTGTGTCTATGTAATGGGTTATCTCTGGGCTGAGACCCAAGTCTAAACATGGAATTAATTACTTTTTCCTAGACATCTTTACACATAACCATTGTATAGGACTTAATCCGGCTGTGCCTGCCTTTTGAGTGTGACCTGATAATGTGATATCATTGTGGATTTCTTTTTCTTACTTAGGGCATCTTCTTCAATGGGAGCAGTTCCAATTTCTGATTTCCAGATTTAGATGCTCAACTTTTACCATCATATTTTAGTAGTGGTGGGACTGAATGCATTTTGTAATCTCTTCTGAGACCCTGTAATTCTTCAAATTCTCCACAGTGTGGTCATGGTCATCAGGAGTATTGCCCATTCTGAAGTAATTAACACTTCTATTTTTAATTTGTTTCTCCTTAGGGCTGAAGAAATTGCCCTCACAAAGTGAAATGATGAAAGAAATAAATAAGGCTCGAGAGGAAATGGCAAAAAGGTAAGAAATTCTCCCAGGGGACATTTGAGTATCCTCTATGTATTTCTCAGTAAGAAGAATATTTGCTAGACTTAGTTTTCATGTGTGGGCTTAAGGATTTCTGTGATACTGTGATATCAGAAGGATTATAGCATGTGTGGTTTCCTTGTGGCCGAGGAAGGAGAGAGAAGCTGGTGGGACGTTTAAAGGCTAAGTTTAGGCCTTAAAAGAAGTTGAGTAGGAAAAAAAAACCATAACAAGGGAACATCAGGTATAGTATTTGGTGAGGATTTCTTAAATGGCGGGCTCTCTGTTTGCCTCCTTCTCCGGCAGCTCGCTTCCCAGGCACTCTATTTGCCTGTTCTGCTGAAGTCCTGTGGTGGAGTTGCTGGGTCCTGTGCTCTCCCCCTTTGCTCCTCCCCGCAAGCCCCTGCACTGTAACTCCCTGGACACCCCTGACGACCGCCCACGTCAGGCTCCCTCCTCTCACTCCTGAGGTTGACACTTCTGAACAGCCCTCCTCCTTGGAGTGTTTTCTCTCCCTTGTGTGGGGCACAAAACTAATTTATTTCAACTTCCTGCCCTCTTTCCTTTGGCTTACTAATTTCTCTAACGACCTTCTGACTGCGCGCAGTCCCCAGAGGTGGCACTTAACTTCTACTTAGGGTCAACTTTGTGCTCATATTTAGCATTTCATATGCATGGAGATGATTGACTCCTTGTGACAACCCTACAAGGTGGCATTGGTGATTTCCTTTCCTTGAACCTTTGTGAATGCTACAGCTCTAACCTCCACCTATGGGATAAGTGAACGCATGCCCACAATGTCTGAGTCACTGGAGCACCCAGGAAACAAAGTCCCCAAGTTCTTCCTTGTCTCTTCACTTCCGAAATTTAGTGTCATCTCACTAACTCCTCCGTGGCCATCTGAGAGTCCCTCTGCCATCTCACCAGCTCACTCAAATTTACTTCCTGTCATTTGTTTCTGTCCTCCATTTTGGATTCCTCCATCTCTGTTAGCTCAGCTTGGCTTTTCCCTTACTCCCTCTTTCTCTTACTATTCTCTTACAGTCATCACAGAGCAAAAAGTTGGTTTTTCATTTCCTCTCCAGACTCCCTTTGTCCACATAGATATCACTGTTTATCACGTTTACCCACTAAGAACTCTTTCAACCCTTTACATCTGCGCTTGGTATAACCATCCCATCTATCTCCATCCAGAGGACCAGTTACTCTTGGAGGATGGCATCTTCTCTCAGCGTCTCAAGATTTCTGAACTGTCGTCAGTCCAGAGAAGCCCTATTCTGTGCACCCCGCTAACTCTAGTCCTCCTGGGAAAACTGAGGATCCCGTGCTTGAGGAAGGGTGTGGCGTTCCATGTCACATAGCGTTGCATCCTCTGGATCTGCCAGCCCTGCCTCTCCATATCCATTCATGTTTCCCACGTTGTGAGCAATACCCAGGATAGTCTCCGCCCATTCCTTTCCGCCCATTCCTTCCCCGCTCCTCCACTCTGCTCTTTGCCTCCCTTCCAATCCTTCCTTTGTTCTCACTTGGGCTTTATCCTTCAAGGATCCGTCAGCCATTGCTCTCTTAAGGACCGTCTCTCTACATTCCCATTTTGCATCCATTCCAGAGTAGTTACCTGAAGCCTTATACACTTCTGCCTTCTTGAGTGTAGTGTCTATGCATTAAAGAGTCTAGTGTTGTTTCTCCCGGGCACAGCAGCTGCACCTGAATCTACGGCTGTTTCAGCCAGTAACTATAGCTCTGCAGTTCCTGGCCCAATTCTCAGGCAGCATCCTGGCAGGACTTTTCTATTCTGCCAGATCTGCCTCCTGGTGCTGCCACCAAGTGTAGTTTTTAACTAAATCTCTATTGTTCTATTAACCAACAAAGACTCAAGAGTCAAAGGCTGGGGTGAAAACCTGCTAGCTCAGAGAAGCTGAGGAGCAACTAGCTGACCTTCCCTCTTCGCTGGTGTCTCAGAAAGAAAGTGTCTCTTCCATCACTCCAAACCAAAAAGGACAGCCACACTCAGAGTCCCTCCCTCCTACTTCCTGTGCATTTCTCTATCCATCTTCCAGACTCCCTCTGACTCACTATGATTACTTTCTTTCAACCAGTTACTGGCTATGCCTCCTAACCCAAGGTTGATTTTATTTAATTAATGCAAACACAGACTTGAGGTTCATGGTGTGATCAAATATTCCCGCAACAGTCTGGTGCATTATAAAATCCTTAAGGAAGGTAACAAATGGCCTATCTATTTTCCACTGTTCTTGGCACAATATCAGGCCCACAAACAGACACTCACAAAGCACTGATGGGCTGTTTGCCGGAATCACTGTTAGCCTGAGGCTTCTGTCTTCTTTGCTTTAGGTACGTGGACAGCCAGCGGCACACTATCCAGGGCGACTATGTAGACACCATGGAAGAGATTGCAGAGTTGGTGGGTGTCAGGCCCAATCTCCTGTCTCTCGCCTTCACTGACCCCAAGCTGGCACTACAGTTACTACTGGGACCCTGCACTCCAGTCCAGTATCGCCTGCAGGGCCCTGGAAAGTGGGCAGGAGCCCGACAAACGATTCTGACCACAGAAGATCGTGTAAGGAAGCCTCTGATGACAAGAGTGGTTGAAAAGGGGGACTCTGGGGCTTCGCTGACGACGATGCGCATCGTCATGCTAGCTGTTGTTTTCTTTGCTGTAATCCTGGCTTATTTTTAGATGGGGCACTGTCAGTCTTCTGGCTTTCCCTGGAAAGCCTCATCTAGCAACACCTCAGAACCTGACAAGACTGAACACTCAGCATCACACTGCTCAGAAACCTCTTTCTCTCCTCTCTCTCTCTCTCTCTGTCTCTCTCTCTCTCTCTCTCTCTCTCTCTCTCTCTCTCTCTCTCTCTCTCTCATTTTTCCTTCTACAAGGCTGGGTTTTCATTTATCAATTCATCTTCCTTCCTCTCTTGAGCCTCCACTTTTTCCTTTTGGAAATTCCCAGACGATGAAGTCAGGGCCTCTTTCCTCATCTCCATATGTCATCTGCAGAGTCCTTTTAATGCCTGACTGCTGTATTTCTAATCTTGCACACCTAGACTTCAGAGTGCAATCATTCATCCTGAAAAGACTGCTCCTGTTATCAGGCACATACTGGCTACAACTTGACCTTGTAAGCAGAGGCAACATGTCCATCTCAGGAATTCCTGCAGAGGGCAGTCCAGCAAGAATTAACCACTTAGTGCTGAGGGCTGGAAGTCCAGGATCAAGGATGCAGACAGTGAGGAACTCCTGGCTTCATAATTAATACAGTGAGGGCACTGAATGGCAAAACAGAAAACATGTCGTTAGCTAAGTTCTGACATGTGGCACGTGCTTAATAAATACTCAATGATATATAGGAAATAAGCTGGCCTCCCTAAGTCAATCTAATAAATGTCTGACTCCATGGAACTCTTCTTCTGATGCAATTCACTGTCTACCTGAAGGTTAATTTTTGTTTTTATATTATAACTGAATAGGCCCATCTTTAATGTGGGTACTGGATTTGAACTCGGGTCTTCTTGCTTTCATTAGCAAGTGCTCTTACCAAGCCATCTCCCTATCACCTGCTTCTACTTTCTTTACCAAAGAAACTACTAGACTGAACATAGTGGCACATACCTGGAATGCTAGGACTGGGGAGTTCCAGGCAAAGGATCACCACAGTTCAAGACCAGCCTAGTCTGCATAGTGAGTTTCAGGCCAACCAGGTTTGCGTAGTGAGAACTTGCCTCCAACAACAACAACAACAAAATACAAAACAAGAAAATGAATTGCTCTCTGGGTTTAAAAGTCATTGAAAGAAACTGCCATCTTCCAATAGGTTAGCTGAAGAGTGGGGGGTTTTTGCTTAGCTGTCCTGGCTTCATCTGTAAGTGCCTGTATTAGGATCGAGTAGGGCTTCAGCTGAGGAGGGGAGTGACTGACTGCCCGCTGCTGAGGCGGGGTCTGCCAGGGTGATTAGTTCTCCGCCTCTCTGCCCTCTCCTTCCATTCAGAGTCTACAAAGTAAGAGTCAGTGAGGTCACTTATGTCTTAAGTTAGAATTCATTTTTACGGTACTAATATTAACCGGGGCATTCGGCCTAGACCAGTTCTTCTTGGGTGCTACAGCGTAGTTCAGAAAAACAGGAAGTGATCTGTGCAGCAGGCTTTCTTGTCAGGCTATCTTTGGACCACCAGCCCAGAAATAATGACCCAGAGACTTATTATTAATTATGAAAGCTTGGCCTTAGCTTAGGCTTTTTCCCAACTAGCTCTTATAACTTAATTAACCCATTTTTAAAAAATCTACATTTTGCCACGTAGCTCAGCTACCTCTTCTTAGCACAGCACATCCGCCTTTTTCCCAGTCCTCTGGCGAAATCATGCACCTAGATTCCTCCTCCTCCCAGTTTCTCTCTCCCTGCCTGGAAGTCCCACCTATACCTTCTGCCTAGCTATTGGGCATTCCGCTTTTTTTTTTTTAAATTACACCAATCACAGCAATACACTTTCACACAGTGTACAAATATCCCACAACAGAACTGAACTGCAGACGTTAAGAAGCATCAGCTATCAGGTTCACTGAACTCCCTAGGGATAGGTACTGGTCGTGCAGGCAGGGTACCTTCAGAAGTAACTGCTGTGTAGTGTGTCTCTAAATGGACTGTTGCCAGTCACTGAAGTAGGGGATAAGTTTGGTCAGGTTAGAATAACACAAATATGCATAAGCAGATCTGTGAGAATTCAAACTCTTTCCTAATCATACGTGTAACTGGACAGCTGCCTGACATTTCACCCCATGTACCTTCTGCAGACTTAAGCACTGAGCCCTGGTATGGTTCCTGGGGTCCTTTTCCTTCCCCAATCCTTTTGAAACTGTTTCTCATTATTAAAATGGATCTGGGATTTTTTTAAATATGAAGATTGCTTTTGTTCAAAAATAAATTGAAGCACTGCACCTGAACTTTCCTTCTGTTACAATGTAAAATTCTTTCTCATTTAGCTTGTAAAGACACTGAAGGATGACGCCTCCAGGAATGCCATCTCTCCTTATCAGCCGTAACACCAAAGGTTTCTTTCAAAGCATGCAATTTTAAATTGATTTGACTCTCGCATTCCATTTAGAATGTGTAAAACTACAAAAACATTATTGATTTCTAAACAAAACTGAAGGTAGGGCCAGAATAGGATATTGAACTTAAAATAATTGAAGATACAAAGTGTAATTACTGATGAATTTACACATTTTGCTCTTCTGACCATATGAAAAGATTACACCACTTTCTCAACTATGATAAATCTGATTATCCAAATGATGTATTCTTGTAACACCACAGAATAAAGAAATGGCCAAAGGGAACCGAGTAACACGTCAAAGGAGCCAATAAGCCATTGCAACGTGGCCCCAATGGCCCAACTGGAAAAAAAATGAGCAATAAATGATCTAGTATTGGATTATAACATGAAACATAAAGATACCTGAGTCCATACTGTTATAAATAAATGACTGAAAACATTAGTGGGATGGGATGGATCCCATCCCATCTCCCACACAGAATTCCAAATAATTCATGTGCTTGTCCCTCAAGGGAATGAAGCAAAACTCTCTTAAATAGACTGCATAGATAAACTTCCTTCAGAAATCTAAGTGTGGGAGGGGGGTGAGAGGTAACTGCAGAGGAGAAAGCAGACAAACTACCTCAGCTAGGTGGTCCATGTCAACATAAGCAGTGACAATCATATGACATGATCCTCCTTCGGACTTTAGCCCAGGCTAGACCTGAGAAAAGTACGAGGCAAACTCAGGATGATCTACAAATACCTTACCACCTTAGAACCTTTTAACTCATTTAAAAAAAAAAGTCTGAGAGGGGCTTCCTAGTACACAGGAGCCTTGAGGGTTGAAGTATCCATAGTGAAAATCCCAAAATAGAAAGACATTAATTCAAAATTAAAGGACTATTAATAAATGTGTACTCTGCCTTAAAAATGATGTATCAATACTGGTATTAAATTGATAAATCCAGCACAGCGAGTGACATGTTCCCATGAAGAAAACTGGGCATGGAGCATTTTAGGAACTTCGTGTTGTCTTTGCAACTTGAATCTAAAATGATTCTAAAAGTTTGTTTTTTGTTTAGTTCGGAGTTTGACCTGAACTACAGTATACTAAAATTTTCTCAGAAGAATGTTGGATAGTCGGGTCTAAAGATAACTCAGTGGTTAAGAACACTTGCTCTTGCAAAGGACCTGGGTTTGGTTCCCAGCCTCTACATGGTGGCTCACAATTGTCTGCAATTCCAATTCCAGGGCATCAGACTCCCTCTTCTGGCCGCCATGGGCACTGCATGTGTGTGGTGCATGTGCATCCATGCAAGCAAAACACTCTTGACACATAAAATAAAAATAAATAGATCTTTTTTGAAAAACATAATATTGCCTGGGACCATTTATTTAAATGACTATTTCTTCAATTCTGCTCAGATTAAGTCACTCTAATAAAGCAGTTTTGGTTCCTGTGATGGATAAATATAAATTATGGCTGGGGGCATTTTTGGTACAAGGTCAAGACTTCTTACAATCACTCAGATAGGTTGTACCTCGAGGCTGAACATATTAAACCAGTAGTTCCCAGCACGAAAACTGACGGCTGTGAAGGACAAGTTGTACATAAACAAGTTATACATAAAATATATACATAATATTTACTATTAGTTCGTCTTGCCTAACAGCAGCATGGTACATAAACATCCTCTAGACTGTCTACCTGCAACTCTCCAAGGCACCATAATTCTGCATACAGTCTCCGTTGTACTGTTTTTAATAAATCCCCTGTCCCCTTTCCAGCTGAGTAACACTCACACATCATCAAGATTCAGTTCATCCGTTATCCCTTCTAGGACCGGCCTCCTGACCCTGAATGTGACATATGTGATCTTTGTGTCCTCATCATATTTGGTATAGTCAATTCCTCAATCACATTTGATGGACGTCCTTATCACAGGACGCAAAGACAGTGATTCCTTTACCTGGTACCTCTCTCAGCTCTTCAGACACAGGTGTCTTGTAACTAATCTGTGTTCCCAGTCCAGAGCATAGTGGGGCCTCAGCAAACTAATGATAATTGAATGAATATATATAACAAGGGAGTTTAAAAAAAAAAAAAGGATGAGTTTCTAAAGGATTAAATAAAATAGGGAATAACACTTTTCTAAAAGGAGCTTGAAGAGTGCTCAGCATGTAGAACTGGTTTTGGGACAAACTGTTTTGCAGAAAACAGTCTGGAGTAGACCATTGATCAGAGTCTGGGTAGTTTGGATGCACTGTGTGGTTTGAAACAGGTGTTGGAATACAGCTTATTTCCTCGATCAAGTGGGTCTTAAGAAGCCTAGATCTTAAAACAGAAAGCATGGCTTATCTCTCCCCTGATCCTCACGACACCCAGATCCCTGTTGCTATTTCTTTTTTGCTTTCTCCTGTTTGCCCGCTCTTTGGAAGCACCCACTACCTCTTCTGGTTGTAATTCTTTATAGACCCATTTATTCCCCTTCATTCAGTGAAGACTTTAATACCCAGCTCAATGCGTCCGTCTATAGACACAGTAGTTCCCGGAGGTGGCATTAATATCTATGTAATTAGTACTTCACCAATCTAATGGATTAACTAGGATTAGGTCCAGCTACATTTAATAGGAAAGCAGTAGACACTAGTAGCATAACATGATCGGCATTTATTTCCCCCTCATAAAAACAAAAACGTCTGGAGGTAGACATCTTTTATGAGATGATTTGCTAGTTGCATAGTTTTTTTTCTATTCCGTTGTTTTTTAGCTACCTCGTGGTCCAAAGTGGCTGCTGGAGCTCTGGCCATTCTATGGACATCCTATACAAAAGGATAGAGAAATGGAGAAAGACTTAACAAGAAGTTCTACATAACATTTCCACCTATCTACGTACTGGGGAGGCTAAGAAATGCATCTCTGTGGAGATGGACAGTATCCCAAGGTTGAAGTCAATGCTTTTTTTAAGAAGGGAAAAAAATGAATGTTAAGGTAGACCTCCAACACTGCCATCTCACTTTTCAGTTCTATGCCCTAGTTTACCATTTTTATTTTATCTATATATGAGTGTCTTACCTGCATGTTTGTATGTGCATCAGAAAATGTCAGATCCCCCGGGAGAGAGGGTTGTGAGCCACCATGTCGGGGCTGGGAATCAAACTCGGGTCCTCTGAAAGAGCAACCAGTGCTCTTAATCACCGAGCCATCATCTCCCCAGGCCCCTCTATGACTTTCTTACTCTGATGGTTTTATGCTCTACCTCACCTCACCAATCTCCACCCTTGATCTTGTCGATGATCCTGCCAGTGCTAATAACTGCATGGCCCCTGAAATGTCAGTGACAGGCCTCCTACTCTCCAAAACGACTTCCCATCTTTTCAGCTCACTCCGCTGCTCCTGTGCTCATCATTCTTTGACTCCGTAGGGCCCTCCGCCAGCCTGCTTTGCCTTCACTTTCTAGTCTACTGGTTTCAGATCACGAGTCCAACAATAAGTTCCCAGCCTACCATGCGCTCTCAACTCCGCTGCTGCCTCCTTGGCTAAACTTCACCATGCGCTGAATGCATGCATCCACACAGCTGATCATTGTAAGAGAAAACACCACTATAAAGACCTGGGCGCCACATATAAGTAAGCCTTCTGCAGCACCTGCCAGTCACACTTCATGCGTCTAGTCAATTCTCTGTCCCACTGTTTATTTCATCACTTCCAGTTAGAAAGTGATGGGTAGAGTTGTAAGCCGAGTGTGAAAACCATTCGAACGTGGATCCGCTCTCTACGACGCTGTCAAGCAGCTTGATGGGATCGTGTTAAAATGCAGATTCTAATTCTGTACCTAGGGCATGAGACCTCGGATCCGGCCTTTCTAACGAGCCTGTGCCCCACGGTTAGACAAACTGCTTAGGAAGACGTGCCTCCCAAAGTGCCTAGATGTCTAAACACTAGCGGCTGCGACGCCCGACCCTGACCCCACCCTCCGCCCCGCCCCAAGCTGGAGGTGCGCACGCATCCACCACAGAGGCGGCCCCGGCGCCGGTGACTAGAGCGGCAGGCGACTAGGACTGAGAGGGGGGTGGGGCTGGCGCGCAGGGGGCGGGACAAGAGGCCGGGTGGGCGGGGCCAGGCACAGAGGCGGGTCCGCGCCGCGGGCCTTGTAGCCATTTTAGGAGGAAACCGGGATCGTCGGCTTGGGGCGCGGCTTCAATTTCAATAACTTTATTGGTCTCCCTGTACGCCGAACAGCCGGCGTGCGTGTGGCCCCGCGATCCCGGAGCGCATCGCCAGAGGTGAGCGGCGTGAGGGTGTGCGGGGCCGGGGCTGCGGGGCAGAGGTGGGTCCCGGAGCGGGTGCTCCAGCCGGGGCGTCCCCGAAGTGGGTAAGGGAGGGGACCCCGGGGCGCGGCCTCCTGCGGCGGGGATTCCCTTCCCGAGCGCAGGGGCGGGGCCGGGACGCCCCTGACGCGGCCGCGGGGGTGTTCCCCGCCCGGTGTCGTTCCCCGCCGCAGGTTGCCCCGACTGGAGCTGCAACCATGGGAAACACCACCAGCGAGCGGGTGTCTGGGGAGCGCCATGGTGCCAAGGCTGCGCGAGCCGAGGGCGGCGGCCATGGCCCGGGCAAGGAGCACAAGATCATGGTGGGGAGCACCGACGACCCCAGCGTCTTCAGCCTGCCCGACTCCAAGGTGAGGTGACCGGGCTGTCGGCTGCTTCGCCCTTCTTGGTTCTTCCTCCTCACTCCCAAGGGTTACGGGTTTTGTAATTAGAGGGCTTTCCCGCTGACGGAGATGTTGAGTGCTAATGCCTCCTAGGTACTACCCCAAATTAGGATAGAGGCAGTTGTTTTCCTGCTGTTCTGACTGATCTGTGGGCCAGGTTTCCAGGACTGGTACCAGAGACACGTCCCCTGCCCGCTGTATCCTTGGTTCTACACGCAAGCTGCCTTCTTGTAGAGCTTGCAGGATGTATAGGTTGTGAGCGAGGGTGGAAACTTAAGAGAGAGAGAGAGTGCGTTGTTTAAGCTGCTGATTCGGGCTCCGTTTCTCACATTGGCCTCAAGATAGCTAAATGAATTTCTTTTCCCTGAAAGTATCTTTGTGTAGATATCATGTTTACACTCTCTTAGATGCTCCGTTCCCCCTCTTTGATCCTCATCCCCCTTTGCGTGGCTCTCAGCAGCCATCACTTGGTTACTTGAGTACTTGTGCCTCGTCTTTGGGGATCAATACAGGGCATCATTGGGTGAACGGTTCAGTTGTTTTTTTTTATAAACGTGGCGACTGTGGCTGTGTTTTTTGCACACCTGGTTGCGCTTTGCAGGAGAGCAAGTTACTTCTCTTCACTCCCCTGTAGTGCTTCAAAATGTTGCCAGAGGCTCAAAACCACCCACAACAGTTGCCCAAAGGACTATCAGCCATAGACTCACTTTTGTTCACCCGAAAGAAGAGGCAGATGGAGCTGACAGCAGTGTGATTGCTAACTCCATGTTCCTAATCACTTTAGAAATGTCAGCATTAAATACATTTAATTTCTCCAAGTAGGCTGTCTGGAGTGAAAAAGAAAAACCAAGGGTTGGAGAGGATTGGGATGTATTTGATGTTAATCACTTTATCCCTTCCCACTGAACTGAGGCTTAGGATTGTGAATAGAGTTTCATTTACCGCTTTGACAGCACATGAAATTTGGATTATACGGCTTATTTTCTCGGATCCTGATTGAGATCACCGTTAGAGAAGTGAGAGGTATTGAGCTATGCATTTCTTGGGGGTTATTCCCTCTTTGTTCCCTCCTTCCTCTCCTACCTTAGGACTCCTTCCTCATCGTTTGGGCTCTGTGCTCAGCCTAGATTTCCTTCTCCAAAGCTTATCCGGGGTGACAGGCTGTGTATTTTTGCTCATTCCTACATTGATGACTCAGGATTTGGGTACATTCAAACTGTGACTGCAGTAATTGGTGTCCTGAATACGAGCCAGGTTGCTCTGTGTGGATTTGGGCCTGTTTTGGAACACTCTTTCCCTCACATCTTGCCGTTTGTGAAATGAGAAAAGTAGTTGTAACAATTCCCTCTGTCTCATCTAGATTAAAAACTGTATAGTTCACATACCCCTCCCACTGATTTTCCCGAAACATCTTCCGACTGTAATTCGGATTGCCGGCTTGCTGCTGTTCCTGGTAGTTCTGCTGATGGTTCAACTCAGTAAACAGTCTTCCTGCTAGTCAGCTGCATTCGCTCCTAGCACAGAAATGTCATGTCATAAGTGGAAGGACTTGGCTCCAAAGCCAGGCTTATTAATAGTGTAGCTTTCAAATCCTAAACTGAAAACCCTCAGTCATAAAAGTAATTGATAGACACAGTGTGTGTGTGTGTGTGTGTGTGTGTGTGTGTGTGTGTGTGTGTGTTGGGGGGGATCTTTGCTTCAAAGGTCAGGCTTTTTAGTAGACTTACTACTCAATGCTCTCAGTCCTGTTTGTATATTTCGATCCCCCAAGATTGCTTTAAAAACCTTATGGGAAATCTGACGCATTTATAAAATAGAGCAGTATAATAAACAGTGTATATGTCACTCTGTTTAAATGGTGCTGAAAGGTCATGAATGAATGGTGTGTGTGTGTGTGTGTGTGTGTGTGTGTGTGTGTGTGTGTGCTCCAAACCACTCCCCCACCAGCTACTCTGAAACTGATTTCAACAAACAGTATTCTGAACATTTTAGGGTACACCTCAAAAGGTGACTTTTTAAAGCTGATATGACAGCAGCTCACGCTTGTAACTGAAGCTGTTCAGAGGCTGAGGCAGGGGGATCACTGCCAGTCTAAACTAGAGTGAGAATTTGACACCCTAGGGGGAAAAAAAAGCAAAACATGTTTTCCTTGTTTACTGTAATATAATTATAGTGTGATTACCTGAAAGCTTGAAAAAGAATATTCTCAGATCCTATTTTTGAATGAGAATCTGAGGGTTGTTCTTAGGCCTATGTCAACAGTCCTAAGGCAACCATCAGCCCCAGTGCATTGCTGGGAGACTATGGAGGCCAAAGCTTTGTCTTAATCCAACCTCCTGAGTAATGTGAAAGTCCTTTCCTTTTCTTTCTCCGTGTACTTTGGTTTGTATTTGTGCAGTAGGTCTAAGAACTATCAGGAGACAGAATGGAAAGTAAAAAATGTTCACTTTGGGAAAAGCAGGGAAAAGCCCAAATAAATAATCTAGTCTTTTCTTAACTCTAACCTTCGTTATTTTGTTTGTAGTGCTTGACTTGATACCGTACGGTCTTATTTACCAGTCAGTGAAGCCAGCTGAAAGTAGGGATTATCAAACTATTTCTGTAAAAGACCAAATAGTAAATAACTTAGACTCTGTGGGTCATACAGTCCGTCATGACTCCCCAGGTCTCCCACCGTAGCAGAAGGCTGTAGATTGTAGGTCAACAAATGAGAGACTGTTTCCAAACAAGAGCTTTGGAAAAGCTGTCCGGCTCACTGGCTACAGTTTGCCCCCGCTTGTCCTGAAGGATGGCAATGAAAAGCAACTAAGGAATTCCTTTTTCTCAGAATCCCATCCTGTGCTCCCAGAGCTCCAGCATGTCATCCATCCCCTTGGGGTTCTTATATGAACCTGGCCTTAGTTAGCAAAGTAAGGGTACCGAATCAGTGGTCTGGCTTTGGAATTTGTGGCGATTGATAGATGATGGTGCTGGAGATGAAACTCCCAGCCTCATGCTTGGTAGGAAAGCGCTTTACCTGGAACTACATCTCCATCCTTAAATTTTTAATGTTCCATTGTATAACCTAGTAGCTAAAACAGCATTGTTAATTACTTAGGAATTGTGGTATCTATAACTTCAATTGCAGTTGACAATCGAGACCAGTTTGCCTCTGAAAAATATATTCCTGGCTTAATTTTCTTTTAAAGAACCATACTTGGCTTTCTTATGTATTTTTTTCTCTTAAGAGGCACTTAGAAGCGTGTCCTAATTGTCTGCATAGATAGACTGGAGGAAGGGTTTGGAGGGTGTGTGTTTGTTTGTTTGCAGGGTGACCCGAGGTTCTGCAGGGAAAATGATGTACGCACACTGGGCAGTAGGTTGTGGTTTAGGCAATGCTGGAACATAAGCCATTTGACCATTTGGGGCCCTGTATTGGTACTTTTCTGTAGTTTGTCAAACTCTGACTTAATTGCTGAATTTAGGGTAGCTATCTTTAGTTGAAGCCTAGAACCTTTAATACCCTGGGGAAAGTTACCTCCTAGAAACCCTTGGGTCATAATTTATTCTAGGGATGACCTACTCCTTCTTACAGCTCCCCGGGGACAAAGAGTTTGTGCCGTGGCAGCAGGACTTGGATGATTCTGTGAAGCCCACCCAGCAGGCCCGGCCCACCGTTATCCGCTGGTCTGAAGGAGGCAAGGAGGTCTTCATCTCTGGGTCCTTCAACAATTGGAGCACCAAGATTCCACTGATTAAGAGGTGACGACACGTGTCTCCACTGAGTCTGCAGAGCGGGACTGTCAGGCACATGCTTGCCTTTCTTAGGGAGAGACGAGGCCTTGGGGAGTTTCTAACAGCATTGTGGGTGCATTCTTCAGGAATGTGCTTCTCAAGCCATTTCTCGTCTGGAGGAGGTTTGGCACTAGCTAATTCCTGTTGCTTTGAATTCTGCATTAAAGCAAAATGCACTGTGACATTCTAAGTATCATGCCAGTTCATTGCTGGCAAAGCAACAGTGAATGATTTATGTGGTTGTCAGAGTGACCTTCTGTGTAACGGGTCATTTTCCACAAAAGGCTCACCAAAGTATGGAGAGAGTACCCTGAAATATTTCCCAACCCGACCTGTCTTTTACCTTATTCCTAATCGTGAGGACTCTGTTCTTTGTGTGTAATGTGTGTGTGTGAGTACACGTATATGTGCATATATGTATGCCCACGTGTGTGCATGTGGAGGCCACAGCAAGAACCAAGTGTCTTTCTCTGTGCCTTTCAGCCCTGTTGCCTTGAGACAAGCTCACTGAACCAGAATGTCTCCATTTCAGCTAGCTTTCTTTACTGGCCAGCACTTTTTCCGGGTCTGCTTGTCTCTGCTTCCCCAATGCTGGAGTTACAGGCATGTGTAGCCATGCCCAGCTTTTGACGTGCATATTGAGGATTCGAACTCAGGTCCTCAAGCTCACCATGAGCACTCTTCCTGGCTGAGCCCATCTCCCCAGCCCCAAGAAATCTGTTCTGCTAGAACAAAGCAGTTTACTAAGATAAAACATTTTGGCAATCAATCTCCCCAACCCCAACACCCCCATCCCCCACCCCCAGATATTGGTTAAGAATGAAGGTATTGGGAGAGGTCGACAAGTTCATGTCTTGAGTGACAGAGAAAAAGAAGATGGATTTATACTTTGCATGGGGGTGGTGGTGGGCACAAGATTGTAGCTCAGGAATATGGAAGGCCTCTGGGATGGTGCCATCACGGCCCCTTTCTCCATTCTGTCTTCTTGAAGGAGCTTGGCCTGTTTGACCTTGTTTTCTTCCCTAGTCACAACGACTTTGTTGCCATCCTGGACCTTCCAGAGGGAGAGCACCAGTACAAGTTCTTTGTGGATGGACAGTGGGTTCATGACCCATCAGAGGTAAGGCCTTGATTTGCAGGGGAGCCTCAGTGGCCTCATTATGACTGACTGCCCTCTGGTTCGGTAGGCAACAGCCCTCCCTATTAGAGACTTTTGTAAAAGTTGAGGGAGGTTGGGTGAAGAAGATGGATTTGAAAGGGAATCCAATCATTTTTTTTTTTTTATTCACTGTTTCAGCCTGTGGTTACCAGTCAGCTTGGCACAATTAATAATTTGATCCATGTCAAGAAATCTGATTTTGAAGTATTTGATGCTTTAAAGTTAGATTCCATGGAAAGCTCTGAGACATCGTGTCGAGGTAATTTTGTATTATTACTTTCTCTTGCTGTGTCTCTCTAACAGTGCATATTCCTTCCCCAGAGTGGTTTCTTGTTTTATTTTGTATTTTCATGTCTTCTCAGGAATCTTATAATGACACCCTCCGCATCCCCTCCACCCCACCCCACACACTCCACTCTAACATAAATCCCCTGGTATAATGTCTGCCTTTCTTATTCCGATACACTGTTTTCCACTTTACCTTTATATAACCTACCAGTGGCCTGTGGTTTGAAAAGCTGTTTCCAGTAAGGTTTCACACTTTCCAGTAGCATCTGGTAATATGTAAAGGCTGGACACGTCTGGTTCGTCCTTCTAACCTGAATCAGCTAGTTTGAGAGCTCAGCTGACAATTATGGTTTTATGAGAGCCTATGACTATAATTGTCACTGAGGGAGGAAAAAAAAGAAAAAAGCCAATAGTTATTATCCATGGATTGAATATCCAGGGGGAAAGTCCTGTGTGTTTCTGTTTCATGTAATGTTCCTTTCCCCAAGGTCTTTGTCTGTGCTTGTTCACTCTAGTAGCAGAGGCATGCTTTGCAAACCATGTCCGTAGTTACTGTCTCATTAGTGAGAGTTATGCCTGCCTGGAGAACAACACACTTTCTCCATAGAGCGTGTGGTCTCTTGTGCATGCGAAGCCTGCCTGGAGAACCACACACTTCTCCACTGAGCATGTGGTCTTGTGCGTGCGAAGCCTGCCTGGAGAACCACACACTTTCTCCACAGAGCGTGTGGTCTCTCATGCATGTGAAGCCTGCCTGGAGAACCACACACTTTCTCCACTGAGCGTGTGGTCTCTCATGCATGTGAAGCCTGCCTGGAGAACCACACACTTTCTCCACTGAGCGTGTGGTCTCTCATGCATGTGAAGCCTGCCTGGAGAACCACACACTTTCTCCACAGAGCGTGTGGTCTCGTGCGTGCGAAGCCTGCCTGGAGAACCACACACTTTCTCCACAGAGCGTGTGGTCTCGTGCATGTGAAGCCTGCCTGGAGAACCACACACTTTCTCCACAGAGCGTGTGGTCTCGTGCATGTGAAGCCTGCCTGGAGAACCACACACTTTCTCCACAGAGCATGTGGTCTCGTGCATGTGAAGCCTGCCTGGAGAACCACACACTTTCTCCACTGAGCGTGTGGTCTCTCATGCATGTGAAGCCTGCCTGGAGAACCACACACTTTCTCCACTGAGCGTGTGGTCTCGTGCGTGCGAAGCCTGCCTGGAGAACCACACACTTTCTCCACAGAGCGTGTGGTCTCGTGCGGGCGAAGCCTGCCTGGAGAACCGCACACTTTCTCCACAGAGCATGTGGTCTCGTGCGTGCGAAGCCTGCCTCTGCTGCTTGTCATGCCATCGTGCAACCAACTCCCAGCAGTAAAGTCGAGGGCTTGGACCCTCAGTGACCCTGAAGTAGAGCACATAGCAGAATCTCCAGGACAAGGGACAAATAGTCCATAGCGTAGTAACCACCTATTTAGAAAAATTTTGTTTTCAGTATATAAACTCAGAAAGTTATGCCGAGCATTCTTATTGGCTAGAGGGATGGTGATCCTAAAAGGTTTAAATTCTGAGGCCACTAGGACTATGATTATAGTATGATCTACAAAGTAGCCAAAGAGTATCTGACAGTCAATCATAATTATGTAGTGAGAAGACTAGCACACTTTGGGGTTCACCCATTTTCCCAGTCCAGTGATGTAAGGCATAGAATCCGTTTATTAGGAACATGCAGATAATGGATGTGGTCATGAGTGTGACTTTTCAGTGACAACTTGAGTTTTTAGTATATGGACAGCACATGAAAGTTGTCCTGTGTTATTTCCCCGATGGCATTTTGTGGATGACGTGACCAAAACAACTGACGGTGTTTGAGACGTTCCTGGTCTAAGACAGCACTGTCACTGCTGCCTTCCTTTTGCCTTACATGCTGAAGCAAGCCTGAGTCATTAAAGTAGATTTATTAAAATCTTTTCTCTGGCCGGGCGGTGGTGGTGGTGCGTGCCTTTAATCCCAGCACTCAGGAGGCAGAGCCAGGTGGATCTCTGTGAGTTTGAGGCCAGCCTGGTCTACAGAGCGAGATCCAGGACAGAGGACAGGTGCCAAAACTACACAGAGAGACTCTGTCTCGGGGGGTGGGGGGGGTGGGGGGGGTCTTTTCTCTGGAACTATAAAATTTTAAAACATAGTTTATTTAATTTTTGTGGGTTTAATCTGAATGTTTTTCATTTTAAAGTAGAATTCGGATACCATAAAACACATCTTTTTGAATTGTACAATTTATCCATTTTTTTGGTATATTGAGTTTTTAAAACCGTCACCTCAAAAGAAAAATTGTTCCCGTCTCTTCCTCCTCCCTGCCCTGTGTCAGTCACAAACCTGCCACATGGATTTGCCTGTTCTGGACAGTTCGTAGAAACGTAACCATACACCATGCGGCTTCTTTCACTTAGCGGGCTTCCAGGGCTTCCATCCTTGTTGAAACATGTTCTTGCTTCCGTTTATGGCTGAATGGAAGTCCACGGTATGACAGTCCTTTTTGATTATCCATCCATTGTTGACAGACACTTGGATTTTGTTTCCTCTTTGAAGCTCTTATGAATATTGCTTATGAACACTCATGGCCAGGCTTTTGTGTGGGCTTATGCTTTATCTTAGGTGATACACCCAGTACTGGGTCACAAAGTTTAACTGTTTTCCAAAGTGGTGATACTGTTGTTCATTTCTGCCAGTGATGGAAATACTGTAGATCGAAGCTCCCAGTTTCTCCACATTTCTGCCAGTACTTGTCATCTCAGTGGCAGCCAGCCCACTGAGCATGGAGTGGGATTGTGTTCTGGCTTACATCTGCACTTCTTTGACTATAGCTACGTTTTGTTCTGTCTGCTGTGATCATTGTAGACTTTGAGTGTGTAACATTGTTGTCTGTTGCTTTGGTAGAAACAAAATGAAATATAACCTTTTCACATTGAGTTCACAGAGCACCTTTATATCCACTATCACTTTGATTTCCTCAAAAGCATTGTGAATTAGGAAGATTTTTATCTTACAGATTCGGAAACTGACCATAGTAAAGGGATCTGTCCAAGGTCCTCTGATTGACAAATAGAGTTGGTTTCCTGGAGCCTAGGTCCTGACCTCTCTCTCATTGCTTCCTTACATCATGTTGCCTTGTTGGGAAGCCTCCTGGTCCATGTTCAGGACGACTCAGACATTCCCTTTGCTTCCTTACAGTTAGAGGCCCAGTAGGTCATAAGCCCTTACGCTCTAGGACTTGTACTACATTTAAGATTAATGGCTGTGCATTGATAGCTTTCCCCATGCATTATTACTAACACTTCAACTTTCCTTCACGTTTGCATAAATATTTTTCAGACCTGTCCAGCTCACCCCCAGGGCCTTATGGTCAAGAAATGTATGTGTTTCGATCTGAGGAGAGATTCAAATCCCCACCCATCCTGCCCCCTCACCTACTCCAAGTTATTCTTAACAAGGACACTAATATTTCAGTGAGTATCCTGAGCAGGTTGCTAGAGCATCTGGGGCTCTCTAGGACCATTGAGGCCAAACTTAAGTAACCTTGGGGCTGGAATTATGGCACAGATGTGGGAAGGCAGTAAGCCAGGTCACATCAGCAGCACTGTGGAATCCTTTTCCAAGACTGAACCATGACTTCTTTAGGTACCAATAGCAAAATTTCTAGTTGTTTCTGTTTATAGTAAAATCGGAACCAAATATGCTGGAATTACTGTCTACTGTGACTTCTATTCCAACACAAGATTAAGGGGTGCTCTCATTAGGGGATATAAAAAAATACACAACTTTTTGTGTAAATAATTTTTATGTCTGTTTTTCTTAATTGATAGTTGATTCCCAGGAAGATTTTTTCTGCCCTTTCACCCAAACCATCTATATTGTTAGGTTTTTGTTTTAATTCTTTTAAAGAAAATTAGCAGATGTTGGGGTTTAGCATTTCACCCTTAGACTGAGGATTTTTCCAGATTTTATGATCTGGGAAGGCATGATTCATAGGAGACAAAGTGTACCTATTTAGAGTTCTTAACAGTCCAGAGGAACAGTAAGCTGTTTGTTTTGTCTGCATTTAATCACATTTGTGGGGGCTGGGGGGTGTTTTTTTCTCCTAGTGTGACCCAGCCTTACTTCCTGAGCCCAACCATGTTATGCTGAACCACCTCTATGCGCTGTCCATTAAGGTAAGTGGTGGCCCTGGTGTCCCACAGCCTCCCGACCGGAAGGGTGAGAGTCACGCATGCTCTTCAGTGGTGACTTGCTTGCTGCAGCTTTTAAAACTGCAGTTGGCACTGTCAGTCAAATGACAGAAAAGCTGTCTTTTTCTTGCCTCGCAGGCTGCTTGATTTTAAACACCAGTCTCTGGTCTGGTCCAGGCTAGCTGAACTGTCCGTGATGGGGACCCTCCTGCTTCCCAGTGTCTGTGGGTGGCTGGAACCTTTGTACCACCAGTTTACTTAAGTTTGAGTTCATAGTCGTTGGATTCCATGGACAGAAAATCTGGTGTAGCTTCCTTCAACAAATGCTTGAGTGAGACGGGAAAACTTAAAATGTGGCCTCGGGCTGCATTGACATGTCCTAGTTGTGTGTACCCAGTGTTCCCATCTCTTGTATAGTAGGGAGGGAGTCAGTGACCAGACCGTCTGTGTCTGCCTCACCCCTGCCCTAGACTCCTTGGTCTCTGTTGCTTTAATGTCTTTGTGGCTTGGCTGTTAGCCTAAAAGTGTGTGGTTCTGTGGCTGGCTAAGCTGATCCTCGCAAGAACTCCATGGAGAAGTTGGTGAGCGGCAGATTGAGTGGTCTCCCCCCCAGAGGTTCTGAGTAAAGTGTGCCTAGGGTGACTCCAGCAGTTTCTCTGGAAGCTGCTCAGATTTCTTGGATGTGCAGCAGGAACAGGGAGGTCACTGATAGAGCTGACTTTAATAGATTGTGTAGGTGTGTATAAAATTTTAATATACTGAATTTCATTTTCATAGTAACCTTGAGAGGTAAGTATTATTTTTAACCCCTGTTTTATAGATAGAGAAACTGAGACTCAGAGAAGGTCAGATGGCCAGTAAGTATAAGACAGGACTGAGTTCAGTCCTCTTAACCCTCGCCCCCTCTCTTTCCTATCCGTCACTGCCATGCAGGGCTTCTCAGGGATGCTCCTCTCTCACCTGTTGCCCAGATCTGCAGCTCCCGTGGAGCCGAGTTTGACCTGCCTGGCTCCCACCTTGTTGGGCTGTGGCTCGGCACAGAGCAGCCGGAGGGTTGGTCCAGGGCCCGGTCGCTGTGGACAGTTCAGGCTGAAGGAGGACAGCAGGCCGCTGGTCTCTGTGTCGGACTTCCGGGGTTCTGGGAGATCTGGTTGAGCTTTGCCTCTGTGACTGCCCTGTGGCTCTCCGTTGGTGTCCCTTGTCTTCTCTTCTGTGGCACACCCACGCTCTCCTGTACATCCTGGAAGTTGGTGCCTTTGCTCCCTTGTACTGCTTGTGATACAAGTGACAGTGGGGCTCAGCTTGACTTGGGTTCTCAGCTTGTTCAACCATTCGGAATTGACCCGTCAGATTGGATGTCTAAAGAAGCTTCTCGTACTTTAAGGATAGATCGGCACTCCCACAGTTCCCTCCCAGTCAGAGGATGCCTGGAGTTCCTCCTTGGCATTGAGTGGCAGTTGGACCTGCTTGAGGCCTTAGGAATGAGTGTTGAGAAGGATCATTCCCTTTCTTACCACATTTAACATTTTCTTCTGGGAATGGTTGACAGCACTTTTTTTTTCCTTGCTAGGCTTAGGTCTAATAGTGTAATTTGAAATGAGAAGGGGAATGAAGTTGTAAATGAGTATTTCTTCCTGACCTTTTTATGCGTCACATACTTTGATCTTCTCTTGTAATCATCAGAACCATTTTAATGGTAGCTATTATCCTTCGTATGAAGAAGTCTTGGAAAGGGGCAGAGGGACACAGAGACCATTATATAGACCACTCAAGGCTATCAACCCATACCACAATGGCAGGAGTCTGGATTGGAACTGAATTAGATTTGACAGCAAAACTAGCCTCGTTCTTTTATTTCAGACTATCTCTTGAAAAGTAAATGTGTTGGTTTGTGTTGTCAACTTGAAAAATTTTAGAATACTGTCAGGTATGAGTCTGAGCATACCTATGGGGAATTATATTGAGTACACTAATTGGTATATGAAGACCCATCTTAATTGTGGGCAGGCCATTCCCTGGGCAGGGTATCCTGGACTGGATAAAGTGGGGGAAACATGCTCAATACAAATGTGCAATGTGGTCAGCTGCTTCAGCTTCCTGATGCTGTCGCTTCCCCGGCACAGTGGACTATAAGCCAGAACTATGACTCAGAATAACCTTTCTCCAGTAAGTTGCTTTTATTGGAGTATTTCAGCAAGACAGTGAGTGTGTGTGAAATACTGATGGCTGGGAAGATCCAGCAGCCCCCAGGAACTAACAAATTAGCTATATGTGCTTTTCTGCCCTGCAGGACAGTGTGATGGTTCTCAGTGCAACCCACCGCTACAAGAAGAAGTATGTCACCACGCTGCTGTATAAGCCCATTTGAAGAGGACATCACTCCTTGCCTCCAAGGATTCTGGAGAAGCATCTCCCTTGCCTTTGAACTGACCCGGCCTCCTCTGAGGCTGAAAGGCTGATTTGTGTTGAGGGTGATATGTGTGTCTCAGAGCCTCTGAGTAGGGTGCTCTGCTTTTGCATTTGATTGCAGATGAGAGCTTTATGAGTTCATGGAGTTTATTTTCAGAAAAACAAAACCATATATATGCATATGAGAGGAAAGGTACTGGACGCCTCCGAGCCCAGCTGGATAGGTTCTCTCTGCCTAGCCAGAGAGAAGTCGCCAGGGCCGGAGTGGGAAGCTGTGGCCGCATGAATGAGTATACCGGAAGCTTCTTTTCCTAAAGTGAAGGAATAGCAAACTCTTAGGATCCTTGTCAGGCAGAGGTTCTGCCACTGTACCCTGGTGTCAAAGGGTCAGCCTTGTGCCAGGCTGCTGCCCTCCTTACAGCTGCCCCATTGCAGGGTGGCTTTCCTTGCATGGATTGATTCTGTATTCCTACAGTATGTGACACAGTGTTTTTATATGACACGAGATGCCCCACAAGAAGCCCCCTCATTTTATGTCCCCTGTTTAACAGTTTCCCTAGTGCTCATACATGACTACTCAGTAAAGTGAAAAACCCCTTTGAAAAGGTGTATGGGATTAGACTCACCTTGGAGACGCGAGGTGCCGGGGTCTCCTTTTTAGCCTAGCACGGACCCAACACAATTTATTACAGCTTGTTTTAATGTCTGAAGAAACAATGGCTCAGTATTAAGAGAAATGCATATCTTTGTGTGTCGGTTTGGGCCTGTATACTGGCTGTATGGCACATGCTGATAGGGCTTCTACTGGGCCTGGCCCTGTGTCCAGCTCTTCTTTATCAGAGCACATGGTTTGTAGTGTGCAATTAGGGAAGCTTCCATCTTTCATTCCTGAAAGAGTTTTATGTGCCTACATTTTTCTTTAATTTTAAAAAAAAAAAGCATATCCATCAGTTTTAACAGCTACTAAAGAAGCTCAGGCTTTTGACAAATGGCTCTTAAGGTTTTCTTCTCCAGTCTAGGGAATTCTACAGTCTTGGGTTAATATGGCTAGCCATGTGTACCTCATTACCCAAGCGTTACTTAGACGTGAGTTCATGCAGGCTCATTAGACGCACATACTAGATTTCCCTACCTTTAAAGACGTGTAAGGTGAGGAACTACCCCGGTATTCAAAACCGTGTACATTATTGCTCTTTGCACCAAGTATTAACAAGATGTTTTCTTCTTTTGCCTCTTTTAAATGTGTTTGATGGTGAAGTGGGTCACTGATTACCACTGAATGAAAAGTATTCAACCCACTCAGGATTCAAAGAAAATATTTTCTCCAAGTATCTTGACACTTCCGTTTTGCAGATAAATGCAAGTCAAGCATTAAACGTTGTTTATGGTTGAGAGACTTCTTGTCTGCTAAGAAGAGCCATCCGCCCTGGGAGGGACCCTTAGGTCAGTGTAGCTACCTCCTGACTTGCCCACACATGGGCTCAGCAGTCCTCTTTGGATTCGGAGACCTCTTTGATCCCAAGTGTGAAGCAGGGAGATGTGGGGATGCTTCACAGGAAATACAGGTTGCTGAATGCCTTGGTAGGTAACTGGTGGGGTAAGTACTACTTCAGCCGTCCCAAGCCACTGCCCTCCTCCTCCCTTGTGGAGAACCTTTGCCCTCCAGTGGGCTTTCCGGATAGTGTGCCATTGTGGAAACTGAGGTCTAACCCACAGCATAACCAGCTCGGAGGCTCTGCGGTTCTACTGGACAGCTTTTCACTTTCGTTTTGTTTTCCCGGTGCCCATTTAGAAGTGGGCCATGGAGTATTCGGAGTGTTGATGGTTACGTAGTGGCTTCTGTTGTATCTGCACTTGTTAACAGAGGAGCTGGAGTCATCTGTGTGTTTGTGTCTGCAGTTTTCACTCCACACAGGTGTAGCCGTGGAAGGGAGGGAGGCTGTCTTCAGTTTCAGGCTGAGGCTCTGTGGTCAGGTGTGGCTGTGGTGACAGAGGGTTTGGGTGCTGGTGACTTCAGATCCCTCTCATCTGGAAATGACAGTCCCTAGTTCTCAAGTCATCCCCAGCCAAACTTGAAATTCTAGCTGCTGTGGAAGGAGTGGGTGAGGGGGGCTGGCTGGTGACTCCAGTGTTGCCTCTGTCCTGCTGGTGCCTGGCCCCGGGGAGCTCTGTGACTGCTTTTCTTTTAGTTTAAGCTACAGTTTGTTTTCTATACTAAAAGTTTGGTAGAATTGGAAATAAGACAAAAACATTTTAGTCTTTTTAAAATTTACTTTTTTCCCTTCACCTATGGGAATTTTGTAGTCTCAAGTTGGTAGAATGAAACAGCCCATAACGAGGGCTACCTCTTGAACACCTGAGATATAGATTGAGGGTTATGAGGAAATGGAGTCTGAATGAGCTGAGGAGTGGTACCAGGAAACTGAAGGATCAAGTAACTTGAAACTGAAAATATCCTCTTTAAAAGAAAAGCAATTCAAGCCAGACACAACCTGCATCCTTGGATTTCATTGTACAGAAAACTTAGCAGCCTGCAAAATGTCTTCTCTCGGTCTCCTGTTGCCTCTCTCCTCTCCCTTTCCTCTGAATTCTGTTTGACTTGGTTTATCAGTAAGACAAGCTCACCAGGGTCTCAAGTCAAATGTTGCCTAAAACTTGGGTCTGTGACTTGGACAGTGTGAAGAACTTTCATAATATGGTTATATGCTTCCTGCCCGCCTAAACTCGAGTAGGATTATCCACTGTCGGCACCCCCCTGAAGGGCACACCTAGCTTCAAGAGCACTAGCCTCTTAAGTGTGAACTACAAAGGAAGAAGCCGCGTTTCTGAGAGGAACCTGACCCACTCGTGTTGGTTTTGGTTTCTTGTAGATCTGCTGGATCTTCCATAAATCTTTTCCACGGTGTCAGTACTCCATGCACGCTGCTAAAGGGAAGGGAAGGGAAAGTGGGGGATGAGGCTTCCAAATGTGTGACCTCAGAACAATATGCACCTGTCCCTGTGTGTGTGTGTGTGTGTGTGTGTGTGTGTGTGTGAGTGTGTGGTATTCACTCTGTTCTCAGAGACACTTTCGTCTTCACATTCTTGTGATTTGGGACAGAAGAGCAGATAACTATTTTATTCCTGTATTAGGACTTATCCTCAAAGCCAAGTTCTTGCTGTCTTCTATCAGGCTACATGAATAGGAGCCCCAGCAGGAATAAGAGTCTTTCGGAACTCTAGGGGTCTAGGCATCTGTCTGTCCTTTAGTGACAATCACAGCTGGAGACTGAAGGACTGATTTCTACAGTGGATTTAGTGTTTGGGATAAAAAGCCAAATCTTTTTTCAATTATAGGAAAGAAGAAAAAAAATCTCAAGTCTGCTCCTTGTAGGATCTACTCCCTCAAGAAGTCTGAGCTAGACTTTGTCTCAGCTTGTGTTTCTCACTAGTGATTTCAAGTAAGCAAGCTTCTTTAAAAATAAAAAGACTCAATCGTTCTGACACGAGTTGGAATTGATTTGAGTTGTGTGTGGGACAGCGCTTTTGGATTAAGATTGGTGTGAAATACTAACTACTAGGATTTGTAGGTGTCAGATGACATAGTCAAGGGACACCTACACTAAGGGTTGTATCAGATGTTGACTGTCTTCTGTTCCCCTCTGTAGAGCACCTTCCCCACTTTACCATTTTAGGACAGCCAGAGAGCAATGTTCATTTGTCCTAAATTCTGTACTGGGTGGCCTATCTGAGACATGTTTGAATTTGACAGATACTGGTTGTTTACACTATAGCACTTTTTGTTATGAAGCAGGGGTGATTTAATTTGAAGACAGTTAAATATGCATGAGTCTCTTAAATGGTGCTGTGGCCTTTGATGCTGATACACAAAGCTGCTTCAGTATTTCACAACTGGACACAAGTTCATCACTGGACTGTGACATGCCTGAAAACTGTATAATGTAACACAAAAATGTGGGTTTGTTTTTTCCATAAAACTGTCTAATAAAAGCATTATACGGCAATAATATTTGAGTTGTTTGCTGATTCTGTTGTCAGCAGCCTGATAAAACCAAGATATTAGCAGAACCTGAACAATGTGAATTGTCATGACAAAGGAGAAGCCATCACTGCAGTACACATCTACCACTCGTCCTTCTTTTTCTGTCCCAGGTCATGCTGGCGTTAACTACAGGAATGCAACTCTCGATTATTTGTTTCCAGCATTTTCTACAAACTGATTCTATGTTTAGCTCTTGTCTTTTGCTGGATTAGCTGAGATCTTAGGCCAATGATTGTCATCCCTGACTGCTCATTCTTATCCCCAACAGAGAATCTAAACATATTGATGACTGTCTGCTGCCTCCAATTCAGTTAAGTGGAAATCTTAGGTGTGGGGTCCACATGTATGAACTTTTAAAATTCCCAAGTGAGTCTAATAAACACAGGGCTAGGGACCACTATCCTGAACCCTCTCTACTTGTCTGCTAGGTTATATACTTCACTGTGAGAGTAGATTATATGCTGTATTCTAACAGCAGACTTCTCTGTGCTTGTTCAGGGCAATGTGTAGAATACAGTGTTTGCTTCTGTCCCTTCATTTCATGGAGTTTACTGTAAGTGGAAGTTTCTCTTCCACCCACCTGTTCCCAAATACCCAGCAGCCACTTCCCAAATAATTGACTCAGAGGCTTAATATTATTTATAAATGCTTAGCTGGTAGCTCAGGCTTATAACTAACTAGCTCTTACACTTAACTTGTAATTCTTTTTTTTTTTTAAAGAAATTCTTTATTATATATGCAGTTTTCTGCCTACATGTGTCCTTGCAGGCCAGAAGAGGGCACCAGATCTCATTACGAGTGGTTGTGAGCCACCATGTTAACCCAGAATTCTTATCCATGTTTAGCCATGTGGCTTGGTACCTTTTCTCAGTCCAACATTCTCATCTTACTTCCTCTACATCTGGCTGGTGACTCCTCCCTCATTCTGCCCTTCCTCTTCCCAGAATTCTAGTCTGGTTGCCCCACCTATACTTCTTGCCTGGCTACTGGCCAATCAGCTTTTATTAAACCAATTCAAGTGACAAATCTTTACAATGTACAAGAGCATTTTCCCCCAGCAGTTTACATGGAGGGGACCCCTGGATTTTCCTAAAACAGCCGAGTCCCCCTACATTGGCTGCTCTGGTCTGTTGGTGAACTTTCTTAAGGAGAGAATGACTATGGGAGTGGCCAGCGGGGGGTGGGGGGGTGGGGGGGTGGGAGGGACAGCACACAGATGTGTAAGGAAAACCTACCCTAATGAGTATAAAAAACCACTAATGAGAGTGAACTCAACAGTCAACCACAAAACATACAGTCCAAAGATGGCCTAGACTAGACTGCAGGGCTCTGCCTCTGAAAGAATGTTCCAGATGTCATATGTCCTGGTCACAGAAACTACAGATAGTGCCAGAATTACATTGCCATGTGCTTTCTACAGCATCTCTGGCTTCTGTGGCTTGGGTCTTGTGTTGTATCCCTTCCAGGCCCCTCCTTTTCACCTCTGGGGCAGGTCCCAGTGACATTGGTGGTTCAAGGATACTGTTAGTCTTTTTCTTCCAGAGTTGTTCTTTTGTAGTGTTATTTTGGACTTGGGTGATGGCTCGGCAGGTAAGGATGCTTGCCACCAAGCTTGGTGACCTGAATTTGGTCCTCAGAATCTACATGTTGGAAGGGGAGACCCAACTGCTGCAAGTTGTCTTCTGATCCCATCATGGTATATTTTGATCTCAGCATGTTATTTTGGCAGTTCTGAGTCTTGTGAAGTTGCCTGTGAATGTAAGATATTTTTTTTCTATTTCTGAAAAGAAAAAGTTAGGGTTTGATAGGTTGCATTGAATCTATGTATTACTTTGGGTAGTCTTGGCATCTTAGTAATAGTAGATCTTGTTCATGAACATGGGATGTCTTCCCATTTATTTCTTTTAGCATCATTTTCTAGGTTCTGTTTTACAGATCTTTTGGCTGATGAGCTTATGTGTTATGTATTTTATGCTATTATAAACGGACTTTTATATTATTGAAGTATAAAACATTGATATTTTTTGTTTGATTATCTTCTGTCGTGTTATTTTGTTGAATTCATTTGTACGTGTGTGTAATCCTTACGATTTTCTGTATTTTAGATGACATCATCTATGAACAGGTAATTTCACTTTTAACTCCATGCGTATTCACATCCTCCCTCCCTTCCCTGTCTCCCTGTCCTCTCCTTTAAATATATAGATTAGATTTATTTATTGTTTATGTATGTGGGCATTTTGCCTGCATGTATGTCCATGTACCATGTGTGTGCCTGGTTCCCACAGAGGTCAGAAGAGGGTGTTGGATCCCCTGGAACTGGTTGTGATCTGCCATGTGGGTACTGGAACTGACCCCAGATTCTCTTGAAGAGCAGCCAGTGCTCTTAACTTCTGAGCCATCTCCCCAGCCCTCTCATGTTTTGAAATAGGGTTTGACTGTGATGCTCAGGGTGGACTCAAACTGCCAATTCTCTTGCTTCAACCTTTCAAGTGCTAGGATTAGAGGTATACACCACCATGCCCGGATAGCTCTATGTATTCCTATCCCAATAATCTGAGGAATTCTGTATAATCTCTGAGGTTTTCATAAAGATTTCATGCCTTCATCTATTCATAGGGACATCTTTCATGGTAACCTGCAGTGAAAATAGGATTATCCTTGAATTCTCGATGTTCCTCCTCGTTAGGAAGAGATGCTCTTGTTCCCTATGTACCTCTCTACCTTTCTATCATATCCAGACATCAGTTACTAAATTCTGATGAAGGTATCTTATTTCTTAACAGATGTGAGGTCCTAAGGAGACCCAACTTCTATTCCTCCTGTATTTAGGATAATGCCAGAAAAGTACTCAGTAAATACTTACGTGTGTGTATAGTACAGGATAACGTAATTACTTTTCTTAGACGTAGTGGTCCTTTTCCTTGGTCTTGAGAAGCTGTAAGGGACTTCCTTCCATACAGCTCCTGGCGTCTTTCTTCACGTTATTCCAGTGGTTATTTGGTGGGTTCTAAGAGGAAAGGAGAGGCCCATGCGCTTTGCTGCCCCTTGAATTGGTGCTTCCCAGCAATACGAAGGAGCCAGTCCTGGGGCCATCCAATGGCTATTCTTGGCTATGGCCAATGTGTTTCTTCCCCAGTCTTCCTGTAGTCCAGGTTACCCTTAAGGAATCAGATGTTGTAGACATTTCTCATTTCCCCAAAAGCTTTCTTATCCAAAAGCCACCCTCTGCCTCACTCTTTGGCTGCCAATACTCCATATTGCTTCAGTCTGCAACACGTTACGCTTTAAACCCGTACGTGTGCAATTGTGCTTTCTCAAGGTGTATGTCAGCCACAGTGTTTAGAGTGCAAACACCAGGGACTGAAATGTGGTCTTCACTGTGCTTCCTAATGGCCCTTTAACACACATTCCAGATCATCATGGTTATGTATGCTAGAGGATAAAGGAAGTTGGAGCACAGAACACAAAACAAGGCCCAGGCTCACTGGTTTACCATTAAAAAAACAACAGGGGCCTGTTAGATGGCTCAGTGGGTAAAAGCACTTGGTCCCAAGCCTGACTAGGTCCATTCCTCAGAACTGCATGGTGGAAGAAGAGAACCAACCCCCAAAACTGTTCTCTGACCTCCCCACGAGTAGACTTGTCTGTGGGCTTCATGTCCCTAGTGCTTACAAAAGTCCCTATTAGAATATTCAGTAGATACTTGAGTGAAAGGTCATTCCTAATAACTAATTTTTACTGGCATTCTTCAGTTGTTTATTTCTCACCAAACCTACTAGGGCCAAGTTGAAGCAATAAAATCGTGAATTTAGAAATACTTTCCTGGGCAGTGGTGGAATATGCCTTTAATCCCAGTATTCGGAAGGCAGAGGCAGGCAGATCTCTGTGAGTTTGAGGCCAGTCTGGTCTACAGAGCGAGTTTCTGGACAGCCAGGGATACACAAAGAAACCCTGTCTCGAAAAAAACAAACCGAGAGAGAGAGAGAGAGAGAGAGAGAGAGAGAGAGAGAGAGAGAGAGAGAGAGAGAGAGAGAGAACACCTCCCTGAAGGGCATTACTGGATTACCACATCTACCATTTAACTCAGTGTACAGCACTAGAATATCCCTTTAAAGTCTTTCAGCCTTGTACAAAATGTAAGGTGTACATACAGGCATATACCCGCAGAATAGAAGCTTTAAGGTGAGTGAGAGTGTGTGTGTGGGTGTAGAAGGAAGGAGAGTGAGACAGTCCTCAGCTTACTGTCTGATACATCAATAACTTTTCATGCTCTAATCCTTATGGACTGGCTGCAGATCTAAAGGCCACTCACACTAATATCCCATACAATAGTTTGTTTATGTCATAGGTGGGATTTGGGGGTTTCGTTTTTGTTTAGATTTTATACATGAACACTGCTACATCACTCCCACTTCCCAACCAACTCCACCCCTGTCCCCTCCCCAATTCATGATCTCTTACTTTATTGTTTTAGATATAGATATAGATATATGATCAATACATATGCACATGTGTACATGCTTACACGTAACCTATTGAGTCAGTTTATCTTTGATCCTATGTGTGTGCTAGGGCTGACCCCATGGGATTGGACAGCCTATATGGGAGCTCATGCCTGGAAGAAACTGATTAGCCTTCTCTCAGCAGCCACTGACTACCTGTAGCCTTTCATCTAGGGTTGGAGCCATGTGGAATTTGTCTGTGTTGGCCCATTAAGTGGTGTTATCATTATGTTGATCTTGTTCATGCAACCATATTGACAGTTATGGGTACATTTTCTCTATCATGTCTAGGGGACGCTATCTAATAGTAGACACTCTGGGATGCTGTTTCTTACCATCTTTCTGCTCTCTCTTCTGTGATTTTCATTGAGCCTTAAATGTAGGATTTTCGATGCAGATGTGATCAGTTGGGTTGGGCACCCCACAGTCTCTAATTCTCTGAATTTTCACTGGTTGCAGAGCTCTGTAATTGTCTCCATCTTTTGTAAAAAGAAGCTGGTGTGATGAGGGGTGGGTGAAAGCTGCAGTGACCTGTGGGTAGATGGACAGATGTTAGAGAACAGTAAGAAATGATGCTAGTTTAGGACACAGGCAGTAGTAGGTCCTCTCCGATCTATGACATCTCTGTTCATGAGTGGCTGGCTAGGTTTACAGTACCATGCACAAATACCTTTGTAGATGTAACCATCTTTTTAAATAAGAAACACAGAGCCGACTGCAGAGTTTAAAAGCCCAAGAGGTCAGAGCAATAGCTAAGAGCTAAAAAACCTTACCCTTCACTGCCGCTGCTGTCCTCCTCAGCCGCAAGAGACCTACTTCCTGTGTGTTTGTCCTTTTTATTGACTTTCTATTCTCTCTTCTCATTGGTTGTAAACCCAACCACATGACCTCCTCTTCACTGCCCATCTATACAGACCTCCAGGTCTTCTATGGTTGGTATTGATATTAAAGGTGTGTGTCTCCATGCTGGTGGTATCCTTGAACACACAGAGATCTGCCTGTCATGTGATCGGGATTAAGGGCGTGTGCTACCACTGCCAGACTTCTGCTAATGGCTTGCTATTAGCTCTGACCCCCAGGCAACTTTATTTATTAACATACAAATAAATTCACATTTCAGTACAAATAAAATATCACCATATACCTTCCTGCTGACTGGACCACACATCCAATTAGACAGCTGTGGGTTACCCCCAAGATAAGGGTACCACCACTGCACCATTGGGGATGTCTTGCCAGGCTGGTCAGACACCTTCTTCCCTCTATTGCTTTCCACCTTATTTTCCAGACAGGATCTCTCAATGAACCTGGAGCTCACCCACTGCACAAGACCGGCTAGCTGGCCAGTGTGCCCCAGTGACCCTCCTGGCTTTGCCTCCGCACTGCTAGACACTGGAAGGGAGCACACTGCCATGCCAGGCTTTGGCCTGGGTGCTAGGGATCCAAGCTCGGGACTTCAATCTAGTGCAGCTAACACTCTACCAGCTGAGCTTCCTCTTGAGCCCCTCGGTCATTTTTAAATGTAATATTTTTATTCTATGGAATTTCATCTATGAGTATGATATATTTTGATTATATTCATCCCCAGTGCTCCCAGATCCATCCCCAACTCTTCACCCTCTCCCAACGTGTTCTTTTTGTCTCTTTAATCCCATGGAGTCTAATTTGTGCTGCCCATATACACATGGGTGTTGGACCATCCACAGGAGAGTAGTAGACCCCTCCCCCATGGGCCACACCCTAAAACTGCTCTCGACCAGAAGCTATCAATTGCCAATAGCTCCTCAGCTAGGGGTGGGGACTCACGGCCTTCCCGCTCCATTCTGGGATGTCGCCTGTCTTGATCTTGTGCAGGCCACTACAGCGGCTGTGAGTTCATGGGTCCTGTCATGTCCAGAAGACACTTCCGGTCTGGTCCTCCCTGACCACTGGCCCTTATGATCTTTCTGCCTCCCTTCCTCAGGGGTCCTGAGTCTTGTCAGGGAGGGGACTGTCATTCTTAAATGTGCTCAGTCAGTTCAATCATGATGAGATCATTAACTCAAGCCCCATTTCTCAAGTATAAGAGGATAGTGGCTTTGAGAGGGACATAGAAGAAGGTGGGGAGGGATTCCTATAGAAGCTCTTTAGCCTGGCTAAACCACCTTCCACTGCTCCAACTGGTCATGTGAAATTGGAACTTTGTTCCCAGTGTCTTCTCAGGATTCTGTCACGTTCTCACAGTTCTCTCCTTGGAGAAACTCTTATTCCCAGATTAAATTCTTCCACATATGGAGACAGTTGTGCCATCTTTCATTTATTTCTTATTTTCTTCCTTCCTCTTTGTAAACACAGCACATGAATCTATTTGTTCTGTTATTCATATAATAAAAGAATACTTTGAGAAAAATTGAATTCCACCCCCCTGCACCCACTTGCCCCAAGGACAACTGCTGTTGACCATATAAAAACTGCAACTGTGGTTCATTTATAGTTCCCCACTTTTAGCTTTTTTGTTTGTTTGTTTAGAGAGGGAAACAACTTTAGCATGGAAAGGTTTATTTAGCCTCTTGTGAACTCAGAGGTTCCTGCCGGTGGTTGGCTGGCACCATTGCTTCAATCTGAGCCCAGGTAGGATCCTCACAGCAGAAAGCACATGGCCTAGCAGAGATGCTCAGTCCGTGGCCTTCACAAGGTCGGCAGGTGAGGAGAGGAGGAGAGACATGCACAAGGTATGCTCTTCAAATTTGCTCCTCACTGACCTATTACCTCCCACCAGGCTTCATTTCCTAAAACTCCCCTGGTGAAATTAGTGCCCTGAGGATCCCGAGGCCCTGGGGTCCTCCCCTCAGAAATGCTGGAGCCTAGACTTCTCGTGAGCCTTAGGGGAAGGGAGAGGTATTGAAGACTTGGCATCCAAACCTTAGCACCTGTCGACACTGACTGATATAAGTCAGTGGAGAAGCCATGTGCTCGCTCTCTACCCTGACATTTCTGTCCTCTTCTCAAGAAGTAGTGCCCAGATGTTGGTTGTGCCCAGATGTTGGTTGTGCCCAGGTCCAGGTGGAAGAAACTGTGCCAGTGGTGTTTGCAGGTTTGAGGTCTGGCTACAGCAGTGTCTACAACACAGTCTTTCATGCATCTTCCGGTGACCTCCGGCCCTGTATTTGGGAAACAACCCACATTCTGGATACGAGGATTTAGGTGCTTTCTCAACTACCACTTGCTGCTAGGAAGGAAATGTGTATCTGCCTCTTGGTCATAGTTTGGTAAACTTTTAAGGTATCACCTAGAATTCTCCCCCATCTCATGACATCTCAGGCCCTGCTTGCGCCCCCCCCCCGCAGGTAGCCACGGGGGGACGCTGAGAGGAACTGCCAAGATTCATGTTCCAGCAGTTTCTCAGGTCTCAGCGATTCAGGGAAGCGTTACAGAGTACCCCTCACTCCCCCACTCAGATCTGTCCAGTATTCACCTAAGGCCAGTGCTGTCCTGGTCCTGAGGGCCGCCCGGAGAGTTTTGCTCTGTCTGTTGGAAAGACTCCCACGGCGTTCTGGCCCAAGAAGCAAAGATACTCCTCTCGACTGGGTGAACATTCCTCGGCCTGCCTTCCTTTTTAAGGCTGCACTTCCCAATGATCTTATGACCTGGGCTGTGCTTGGCGGGTGGAGGTAGGGAACCGAGAGGAGAGGGGCAAGGAAGGAGGGAGGAAGCAGAAAAGAGGTTTGGGGGCTGGAGGAGAAACTAGGAGATTGGGGATCTGGACAATAGGAAGAAAAATGCAAAGCAAAATAAGGAACCCCTTTTTTTTGGGGGGGGGAGTAGGGGAGGGTTGTGTGTTAAGACTAGACACCAGAAAGCCAGGAAGAACGGTTGTGCACTTTCCAGATCCTAAAGTGTTAAATCCAGTCTCTCATTCTCTGAGAGACACGTATCCCCGCTACCCTCCACACGCCAAGAGCGGAACAGAATGAACGTGAGTGCGGGGATTCTTCTGGTTGTAAATTAAGGGGGGAAGAGTGCTTGAAGAAGAAATTATGGGGTACGATGGAGGCTGAGAATGGATTTGGTCACCTATAGTGAATCAGAGTGCCACCGGCTGCGTGGTTCCATGGTGTAATGGTGAGCACTCTGGACTCTGAATCCAGCGATCCGAGTTCAAATCTCGGTGGGACCTTTCTCTTTAGTCCACTGTAGGATCCATTTTCTTTCCTCTTCACAGTCCTGCCTGAGCAGAGGAAGGAAAGGGGAACAGGTGCCCGCATTCCTCCAGCACTAGGCCATTTGCGGGTCACAGATATGTCCCAGCTCTTAGCTCAGAGACACCAGTCTAGTGCATAGCTTCCCCGACACCGCAATAGGGCACCCCATCCTTGGCCCAGCCCGGGACTCGCTGTCACATCGGAGGCCCTCCCAGTCCTCAGGTGAGCTGGGGCTGCAAGGGTTCCAACACCGCGAGGTTGCGCACGGCGCGTCCTGGCTGCCCGCACACCCGCGGATCCCTCTCCTGTTTCTGCACCGGATGAAAGGAATTTAAACGCCAGCTAGCCCTTCTCAGCTTGGTCTTGGGTTTGAGCATTTCCAGCGCATTTCAGTTTGCTGAACTCGGAGTTTCGATTGAAACCAGCGGAGGCCGCGGATGTCTTCCGGTGAGTCTGACTGGGGAATCTCTTTAAGTCCTAAATTTATACGAAAAGCTGAGCCTGGGTTTCAGCGCCCCTGGTGGCTGCTCCCAGGCTGCGAGTGGGAAATCGCTGCAGCTTCCTCCTGCCAGAACTCCGCGCCAGGAAAACTCCTTGGAGAAGATCCTGGCAATGTTAGAAGAGGATTGAAAGGAGCCTTTCCTATGTAGGTGCCTGAAGACATTTAAAGAATTGTTGCCTTGCCGGGCAGTGGTGGCGCACGCCTTTAATCCCAGCCCTCGGGAGGCAGAGCCAGGCGGATCTCTGTGAGTTCGAGGCCAGCCTGGGCTACCAAGTGAGTTCCAGGAAAGGCGCAAAGCTACACAGAGAAACCCTGTCTACAAAAACAAAAACAAACAAACAAAAAAATTATTTTCCTGTAGTTGGAATTTGGGGTAGTTACGAAGTACTGAAAAGTATAACTGCTGCTTTAGAGAGTTCAGTCTGGGATCTAAAAAGAAATGGGAGGACCCAGCAGGGGTGGTTGAAAGAGGCGAGGGCGAAAATGCAAGTAAAAGACTTCAGCCCCTCGTAACTGGGTCAGTGTCTCTCTGGAAAGTAAACTTCTCCAGGTACTTAACCTCTCAGACAAGCGGTTCTCAACATGTGGGTCACGACCCCCTTGTGGGAATCCAACGATCTTTTCACAGCGGTCATCTGTCGAAAAACACAGATATTTACATGACGATTCATAACCGTAGCAAAATCTCAGTTATGTCCGATGTGACAGTGAGTCCCGAGCTGGGCAGGAGGCCAAGGATGGGGTGCCCTATGGCTGTGTTGGGGAAGCAACGAAACAACTTTAAGGTTGGGGGTCACTACAACATGAGGAACTGTATTAAAGGGTCGCAGCATTAGGAAGGTTGAGAACCACCGCCTTAGGACCCCGGCTCCCCTCTCCTGGTGGTGGCTCCAGCACTAATAGAGAGCATTTAATTTCATTCTCATTGGCTCCTCAAGCTACCAGTGGAATCCCATCCATATGGCTCAGTGGATAGTGACTGGACCCCGCTCTTGTACCAAATTCTGACACCGGGTAAACACCCCATCCCCAAAGTCAGCTCCTGGAATCTGAAGGGGTTGGGGAGCTGCATGCTCCACGACAGCCATCTTGGGGGTGTTCTAGCTTGCTTTTCTGTTGCTGGGATAAAACATTCTGACCAAAAGCAACTTGGGGAGGAAAGGGTTTATTTCCGCTCCTAGATTACGTCCATCATAGAGAAAAAGTAGCAGAAGCGGGAAGTAGAAACCATGGAGAAAAGCTATTTGCTGGCTTGCTCCCAGGCCCGGTTCAGCTCTCTAACACAGCCCAAGCATGCTTGCCTAGGCTTGGAACTGCCCACTGTGGGCTGGGCCTTCTCCATCAGTTAACAATCAAGAAAATGATCCACAGACACGCCCACAGGACAATCACATCCAGGCAGCTTCCCGAATGAGGCTCTCTCCTCCTTGGTATGTCAAGTTGACCACCAAGATTAGCCATCACAGGAGGACGTGAAATAAACACTCTGGAGTCTGGGACAAGAGAGCCTTCTTCACTCCCGTGGTCAGCTTTCAACAAGCTTAAACAGCATATGCAGTTCACCTATATAATGTATAATACAATGCACACCGTGCCATCGTCTGCAAGGGTGTGCTGGCCAGCAACTTCCCGACTATAGACCCCACCTAACTGAAAACCCCATTTCTGGGACCCGGACTCCTGAGGGACAGGAACCTGGAGATGCAGTTGTGGGTCACAAATGGTAGAGAGGAGCAGCCAGGACACCGGGATCCCCCCAGCTCCTGACTTGGGAAACTTCTCTGCCTCCTTCAAGCCCAGTCCGGCTTCACAGTAAAAGACAGCAGCTTTGGTTTCCGCTAAAAAGAGAAGCCCCACGGAAATTTGAACTCTGATCGCTGGACTCCCAGTCTAGAGTGCACACCATTACACCACGACTGATTTCTTAATTGGCTGTAGGTGTGTAAATCCATTCTCGGCCTCCAAGAATTTCCTCCTCAAGTATTTATCTTTGTCAGACTGGATCCTAGCACGATGGATACACAGGAGTCGTCGGCCCCGCTCACGTCCTCGCTGCCTGATCTTTAGGTTTGTATCTCCCGGAACGAGATCAAATCCTTTTTTGGGACCGGACACAAAGAAGGGCGTTTTAGGGCCGCCAGTACGGCTCCCATCTGGTCCACGTTGCAGGAGCCTTCTGTTCCGAGGTAAAATTCCTGCCCCAAGCATTCCTTGCGTTTTCTTAGTAGTTGTCCGCGTCCCATCCCTCACACAGTCACTGATGATGCTCGGAGCAGGATCGGACTTCAATGGATCAGACTTAACTGGATCCGAGTCTTCCCTACCCGCCTCCTTCTCCCCCCTCCTACCCCCAATTCCTTTTCGGGTCTTTTATCTCTGCTCCCACTTGGCTTTCTTTCTGCCTTCCCCTTGTCACATTCTCCACAGCTTCGTCCAAACGTCTGTCCTCGTACGCACTTCTCTTTTTCCGAGAGAAGCGGGGACGGGAAGAGGGAGAGAGATTCAAAGTAGGATGGGCTACAATCTGAGAAGGTGAAGAAGAACGAGAGTCTCTTGTCCCGACCTGTTGGGTGAACCTCCAACAGGCAAGATCCTGCTAGGAAAGGCGAAATCTACTCTCAAGAGTTTAAGGATTTTTCACAACCGTGGAGAGTCAGTCCTCTTCCTTGCCCACGGAGTCCCAGGGAGCAAGGGTATGGGCGCCACCTGGCGGACATCTGGGGACAGCGCACAAAATGCGGCTTCGCTTGGCCTGGTCCCCAGTGAGACCCGCCTAGGGGCTTGTGCAAAGAAAAACTAGGGTTGGCCTAATTAGAGAGGAAGGTTGGAGGAGGTGTAGGCACTCAGCTAGCTCTGGTCTCTTTTCTCACCTTCTGGTGCCCGCAGCCTCCGCGTTGCTGTCTCCCGGGGGCCCTGGGAGCCTCTGGACGCCGAATCCCCATGATGGGATGAGCCAAGAGCCGCTCACAAGAGTGAGAGCTGCCAAACCCAAGAACGAAAAGGACATGGTGGTAGTGGAGGCCGCAGCCGCTACACATCACACTGTGTATGACCTTGGTATGCTACGTACGACCTCCAGAGTGGTGGTCGAGGAGAACAGACCTAAGGATTGGTCCTAAGGAGAGAACAGGACTCCCTATGCACTCCCCCCCCCCCAACCACCACCCCAGCCCTCTTGCCCTCCTCTTTCCTCTCGTTCTCTTCTCACTCCGAACAGAACCACTCTTCCACCCGTGGTCGCCTCTCTAACTTTCTTGCTTCACATCGCCCACGTCCTCATCCGACGCGGTCCTGGGTGGGAAGCACATTCCGGTTTCAATAGGGCACCCTCTAGATTTTCCAGGGAAATTTGGTTCAACTGAGGTAGGGAGGCTTTAAAGAATACACACTTTTGAAATACACACTCTCCAGTTTGGGGACTCTTCGGTATTAAAACTCAGAAAGACTGAGTGGGAATCTGTTATTTTAAAATCTGTTTATTATTTTATTTGTGTCTAAGAAGATGTCAGGTTCCCTGGTGATGAAGTTACAGGCAACCTCACGTGGATGCTGGGACCTGAACTCTGGTCCTCAGCAAGAGCAGCAGACACGCTCAGTGGCCAGCCATCTCTTTAGCTCCCTTAGTGACATTTTTGATCCCCCAGGAACTCTTTCATGGAACACCTCCTGGGTGTTCTTAGGTGCCAGGCCCAGGTCTCTCCCCAACGCAGAGACCATGCATCTTCTCCCCTCAGATTCTCCCCGTTCCTTCCATCACAGCATCAGCTCGAAGTAGGTGGCTTATACAGCACCATATCAGAGGTTCTTAATCTCGCCAGAGCCATCTGTATCGGCAAAGTAAGGTGGTTGATACAGCACCATATCAGAAGTCCAGAATCTCACCAGAATCATCCATATCGGGCGTGGATGAGGTTTTCTGAGGGTGCGTTACGGTTCTGTCCTGGAGAGGGCGACTTTCTTGCCGGCAGCCTCCTTTTCTTTCTTTCCTTCCTTTTTTTTTTTCCCTCTCTCGAAGTCCAGTCTGACTCCAGAGTCACTGTGCAACCGACGATGGCCTTGAACTTTTTTAAATAAAAATGTATTTATTTTTTATTTTGTATCTACGTAAGTTATAATGGATCAAATGACTTTAAATGTTTGCAATGGAAACAGGGACAGAAGGTGTTGGGGGGGGGTGGGGAGACGAGCGAAAAATCCTGCCTCTCAGACAGGCAAATGATTGACAAGCCACGACCTTTGTCCTCTTGGAAATAGATCAAATCAAGATCTGCTTCGCTGTTCTTTTTGCCCTATATCCATGCATATAAAAATCTCTTCTAAGTTAGTGAAGCTCAGTGGGTACATCCGTGAGCCCTTGTGGCGGCAAGCATTGGCCGGTCCGTACTGAAAGGAGCCTGAAATTCTTATACTTTGGTTGTGAGCCTAGGCTTTAACGGCTGAGCCGTCTCTCCAGCCTGAAGTCTGAAATTCCGAATTCAGCAGGCATCCTCGGCAGGTGAGCCACCAACAGCAGGTACCATGAGGCCCAACCTAGGAGTGGGAAGGTGACGAGGAACACTTGAGACAGCGCCGGACTCTTTAGATCCTGGAAATCTGGGACAAAAGAACCTGAAGAATCTCCCAAGACAGTGAGGAGTAGAGAAAATTCTTATAATAAGTCATGTAAAGATGGAAAATACACAGAGAGTCTGGATACTTTATGTTATTGCATTGTCTTTTAATCGTTTGTTGAGGAAGGAGCAACAGCTGCTAAGAGATGTTTGCTTATTAGTGTTGCTGGATTAATCTAACATATATTTTAAAAATGTCTTGACTGCAAAATTTAAGTCAAAAGATATGTTACTTTGGGAAAGAGGTTCTGCTTTTATTACCACGGGAAATAAATAAATAAAATAAATAAAAGGCTGTTGATTCATTCTGGGTTAAGGAAAATCAGGTTTGGTTGAGGAAGACCCCCTGAAAATTCTCCAATGGGAACAGTTGTCCCAGATGATCCAACATTTCAGAGCATTTCTGTTGCAGTTTCCTCTGAGTTCTGCATCCAGAACAGCTTGAAGGCTGCTGGCTGAGATGATTCAGCCTCACAGACTACTCCAGTCAGGACTTGACCATAATCCTGAATTTCTTTAGCATCCCCCAAAGATTACCAACACTCCCAATCAGTGGGAAGTAGGCTAGAGAACTATACCCACATTCCCCCAAATAAATTATGAATGTTTGTCATTGTTTGAGGGGGTTGGTTACAAGTTGTTATGGATAATGGTCAGGAAAAAAGCTGAACAAAGGAGATTAGATTCAGGGATATTGTTCTGAAAAGAAAAAGAGGGGAAATAGAAATGATAAGATAAAAAGGTAGATTATTGAATCTACTTTAATCCAAAAAACAACTATTAATCTTACATATTTTACATTAGTATGGATTTTGGTTTATTGATCCAAATTTAAAGTTAATCTTGTTGTACTGTATGTATATTTCTACTTTTACTTAGAGTGTTATGTTTATGCAGCTCATTTAAAAATGTAATGTATATTTTAAAATATAGGTTAATAGTCATCTATAATAATCAAACTTATAGCCATATTAGTGAGGTTTTCTAGGTATACAAAGGTATATTTCAATCAGATAGGTAATCTTCAAACACTTCGAAGACCTACAGATTATGACATTTAAAATGTTTTAAGAACTAGACTTTTCTTGACAGTGAGACACATCTGCTCCTGGCAGCACCAATTATTTCAAAGAGGATGATGATAATCAAAGAAACTCTTTATGGAGTTTGCTTTCAATGTGGCAAGGCTGGCCACTTGGACAAGAAACTGGTCTTGCCTGGACTGCTTGACAGAATGCTGTATAAACTGGACATGTAGGACCCACAGGAAAATGACTGCTAAACTTTGCCAAAACAAGGTGGGATGGCCATCCAGATTCCTGCTTCACAGAAGAAACTGCCAGACATTCTTCAGGACACAGAGGAAAGCAACTGATGAACTTTGCCAGTATAGGTGAAACAGTCCCTCAAATTTCCTGCTTCACTAAAAAGTCTGCCAGATACTCTAGGCCTATAGGCTGAAGATGGATGCCCCAATGTTACAGAAAAACTTAAGTGACTATCCAAGCAGCCAGATGTCTCTGTCATTTCTAGAATTTTAGAAGTTGCTTGCAATGCACTTCCTGTTTATTCAGGTAATATTATATCCTTCTGGGGTGTTTCACAGAGTTGAGGACTAGATAGTTATAGTTTTCCTTAGTTATGATAGAAGTTAAATTAGATATAAAACTTTAGACTCATCAAGATAAGATAGATACTTGAGTGTTTTCTCTAATTTTGTCAAATACAAATAGAGACTAGATATTGTAACTGCAATTCTTGTTTGATAACTGTTGTTATATAATTTTACAATGTTAAAGTTAAAACCTTCCTTTTTGATTAGACAGAAAGGGGGAAATGCAGTGGAATGTCCGTCTGTATGCTGTGAATCTGTGTTGCTCTCACTGATTGATAATAAAGCAGTTTGGGCCAGTGGTGAGGCAAGATAAGGTTAGGTAATCAAACTGAGGATGGAGATGAAGAAGGGTGGAGTCAAGAGGATGCCAGCCAGCCACTGAGAAAGCAAGACATGTAGAAAATGAGGTAAGAAGCCATGAGCCACGTGGCAAAGCATAGATAAGAAATATGGGTTAATTTAAATGTAAGAGCTAGCTACTAATAAGCCTGAGCCCTTGGTCTAGCATTTATAATTAATATAAGCCTCTGAATGATAGTTTGGAAAGTGACTGATGGGTGTAATCAGGCATACGGAACAGAAAGTTCTGCCACTGGTTACAATTTTCCTTTCTGTCTTACCTTATGGAATTCAATTTTCCAACTGAAGCTCAGGCATGATTTCTGACCCAGTTAAGGCAGTTAAGGGAAGGGAGAGAGGCCTTCTTCTTCCTCAGTCAGTATTTAAAGGACCTCCTCACCTGAGGTGACCTTGACAGCCTTCAGTTAGGACCACCGAGAGCGACCAACAGAGGCACAGGGTAGCTCATCATCCCACCCTAAAGCTCAGCCAGGTGAAGTGGCCACAGGCCTTCCTTACCCCACACTGCCTCCAGGTGCCCAGCTCATATGACACTCCACCAGGCAAGGGACCTTTGTCCAGCTCTCCTGTCTGCACTGCATCTGGAGCCTTCAGAGACCAGGCCTGACTGAGTAGGAAGAAGGAGAAACAGCCTTGGTAGAGGCTAGGGTATCCCTATTCCCGCCTTCCCACTTGCTATGACCTCTTGTCTGGACAGCAGGCAGTAGTCTCATTGGAAGGAGATGCGATGTGGGAAGCTCATTAGAATGAATCAAGTCTGGGCTAAGTTCAGAAGTTTCCAGATTTCCACATGCTGGCTGTATTGTGGGCGGGAAGTCGATTCATTCCTTCTTTTTCCTCATCTCTGAAATGGTTAATACATGCATTGCATAGAAGCTGTAGCATTCAGATAGGGACTGCTCGTAGATGCACTTTAAGAGAGAAATGGTCACTCACAGTGGTTGGCTTAAGGACTTGAGGCAGTGGAACCTGATGATGGGGTGGATAGGATATTGGATATGCTGGATGGCTTAACAGATAACACAGTTTTGCTCTGATCAAATAATAGCCAGACGGTCTCTAAGTGGCTCCACTTCACAAGGCAGTGGCTTACCTGAGCCTGAACACAAGCTGTATGATGTGAGGCTGGGGGCGGAGGGAGGATCGTATTGAATGATCCCGGGTGCTGACGTAGATGGTGATGAGGAAGTGTCTCTGGGTTCTGGGAAGCAATAAATGCTCAGGGACTAGTACGCCAAGGTGAATGACTAGGGAAGGGTTTATACAAGATCACAGGGTTAGAGCAGCTGAGGTTTCAGGATCAAGGGTCTAGGAAGACTGCTGATTGCAGGGACCCCAGTGGTGTGACCAAAGATGGCCTGGCCTTTCCAACGCTGATAAGTGTTTTCCTTGTGGGGCTTGTGGAGTGAGTCTGACCCAGGGGACCAAGCAGGAGTGGGGACTGCATGCCCTTAGTCGCCTGTCCCCTAGTAAGCTGAAATCCAGAGGCGTGCCCCATCTCCTTTCTGCATCTTTGGCCTGAGGTCACGGAAAAGTAAATAGATCAAAACCAACAACAACACACACACAAAATAACAAAAATCCCACATTCAGTATACAGACTTTTGAATCTTTAGAACATATGAAAAATATGAACTTATATAGTTAATATTCTTATGCTGTTGTAAATATTTAATAATCTTGGAAAGGGTTTTATTAAAATTGAATATATTTACAGTATATCTACTCTGATATGTATACACATAATGAACTATTGTTCCAGTATGCTATTAGTATATCTGACTTTGCATTGCATATTTATTTATTTATTGATTGATTGACTTATGTGTACAGATGGGCATGCATGTGGAGGGCAAAGAATAACTTGAGGTACTCAGTTCTCTTCTTCCACCCTGTGGGTCCCGGGGCTCGAACCAGGTTGTTACAGTTTGTCGGCAAGTGCCTTTACCCACTGAGCCATCTTCCAGCCCAGTATGTCTATCATTTGAGTCACACTTGTGTGTGTGTATGAATTTGGTGAGAACACTTTGACCTAATGTCTACATATTTTGAGTGTGAAAACATTAACTATAGTCCCAGCACTGTCCTTTGGATCTCTAGAACTCACTCAGTCTGTGAAACTGAAGCTTTGTACCTGCGGATGAAAATCCCCCCCTTTCCTCCAACGCCTTGCCCACGGGGACCAACATTCTACTTCCCTGCCAAGTCAACATCCTTAGATTGAGAATGCCGAGGTCAGAGGAACACTGGGTGTGCCAGCAGTTACAGAGACAATTAGATCATGAGGCTCTGATGTAATGAATGGAACTATTCCTCAATGGATTCATAATATCATGGCCTTATTGGGAAGTGGCAAAGGGTAGGAGGTAGGGCCTAGTTGGAGAAAGTGGGTCACTGGGGGCAGTCCCTTGTGGGCATTGGATCTCCTGGAGCTTACACTGAAGGTGGTTGTGAGCCATCATGTGGGTTCTGGGAATTGAACCTGGGTCCTTTGCAAGGGCAGCCAGTGTTCTTAACTGCTGAGCCGTCTCTCCAGCTCTGATGTTTTGTTTTAAATTATGTGGTAGTGGTGGTGGGCGTGTGCAGAGCCTGCAGTGACCAGAGGTATTGGATACCCCTGGAGGTGGAGTTACAGGCGGTTGTGGCCCATGTGACATAGGTGTGGAGAACTGAACCTGGGTCCTCTGCAAGAGTAGCATGTATTCTAAGCCACTGAGCAATCTCTCCACTGCTGCCTCTGGGTTTCTTAGTGATGGCTTGTCTTTCATATGCTTTTTTTTTATTTTAGCTAGGCAAAGAATTTTATTAACCCCTTTCCAAATTTTATTTCCAGGCTTCTTCAGCTTAATTAGCTGCAAATAATTGTGTATAAGCAAAAACTGAGCTGCAGAGTCCAGGGGGGCCTTGGGCTTAAAAATATTGGAGATCTAGATTTTATCGGATCCCTAAACAAAAGAAGTTTACAAGGCAGTCATGCTGTAAAATAGCAGCTCCTGTAACTTCGGCAAGTGTCACCATCTTCAGAAGTCAGCTCAGTTCAGTTTGCCTTGTTCTTAGGAGGCTCCTCAGAATTCTCCACCAGATCTGGAACTTCATCATCATCCTCTCCAGCAGCAAATGGCACTTTTCCATCCACAGACCTGGCAGAGCTTTGCCAGTCTCCTTACTCTAGGTAGACTGTCCGGCCCATGTTGATGTAGAATGCTGAGAAGCATGAGTGTCAGCTGATTTGTCAGAGCATGCATGGCCTGTGACGGTGGAGGTGTGTGCCGCGACGGTGGAGGTGTGTGCCGCGACGGTGGAGCTGTGTGCCGCGACGGTGGAGGTGTGTGCCGTGACGGTGGAGGTGTGTGCCGTGATGGTGAAGGTGTGTGCCGTGATGGTATGTAGTAAAGGTGTCTGCTTTGATGGTGTAGGTGTTTGCTGCCAGAAAAGCCTGAGTTTTCTGGTTGTTAAAATGCATCGCTGTTCCTTTTTTAGTAAACATGTTCACCTCTTCAACATCAGGGCTGTTGTTCACCCCTAACTTCTTCAAGAAGAACTGAAGTTTTTTATTGTCTGCTGTGTCTGTTCTGTGAACCACTCACTTTCTTTCCCACCAAGGCACATTTGTGCCTGCAGTTTGGCAAGATTTTCCTGGGTCATGGAAATGAGACCTCATGGGGAGCTAGAGTTCATGCTCAGGGGCCCTCAGGCAGACTAGCTGAGATAAGGCACTAACACATGGGAATGCCAGATGGCAGCACGTCTTCCATATTCTTATATCCTTATTCTAGGAGCTGCTACAGACATGAGAAGCGAAGGAAAACAATTTCTTTATACACAGTTTGCTTTAATAGCCATCCAAAAGACTGTGTAGCATCCTCCCACCCACCTGTCTGCACATTATGACCTTTGACACCTGGCCATAGCAACATATATATCTATATTATACATTTATACACACACAGCCACATCCTATGAGCACTGTGAAGACTCACAGTCTTCAGTTCAGAACAGGCCTCGCCATGCCATTAAAAGAGGAACAGGTGTGCTGTATGCTTTAGACATTCAACGGGCATGATGTGGCCACCAGTCCCCAGTTCCCCCGAGGGAAGTCAGGATTACAGGGGACAGCACATCTAAGGGAGCCCGTTCAACTGGAGATCATCCAGGAAACAGAGGGTGCTAGGCTAAGCATGGGGCACCTAGAAGTCACCACGTCTGCTGTGTAGACTCAAAGAACTCTGACGTGGTGTTGTAGACCAAAGTACTACCTGGCTTGGCCCATAGGGCTGGCCTAGATTAAGAGTCGGTTTGTGAGGGGACTTTGCTGAGCCCCAACACTGTCCAGCAGGGCACTGCCTCTCAACTAGTGTGCTTTTACAACTGTCTGAGGAGCTTCGGTGTTGGGACCACACACCCTGTTTGTGGGCATCGAGGTCCTCATTCCCCTGAGTTGGCCGTCTTGAGGGCAGATGCCGAGGCAAGAACCGTGATGAGGAGGGTGCCAGGGCCACTGAGGCTGTTTAGAAGCAGAGCCGCGAGGCCGTCTATGCAGTCTACATCAGTTTGGCTTAGTGCTGGGCCCAGCGGGCCTTGGCTAATCATATTCACTGCTGCCAGGATGCCACTCTCGCCTGCCTGTCCCGTGTGGACACATCTCTGAGCTCTTTTCTGGACCTCCAGCAGGGGAGGAGTGGGACAGCTACCCCTCAGCAGATAGGCAGCTGCACAAGAGGGGGGCAGGCCCACCCTTCCTGCTGCTTTTAGGACTTGTGGCTTCGCTTCTTGTGTGGCTCCTGGAAGACAAGGGTCACAAGCCTGAAGTGCACGGCCGAGCCCTTAAGGATTTCACCTGCAGACAAGAGGGGAAAAAAACCTCGTCAGCGTGAGTGGTCAGCCCCTGCCGGAGGCTGGAGTCAGAGGCAAGTGTGCTGGAAGGCAGGAGCCTGAGAGCTGGTTAGGAGGACAAGCACAGGGCCGGGGGCGCCGGCCCGGAGAAGCTCCTGAAGCCTAGACTAGCCGGAAGCCTTCCACACTCCTGGAGTCTTGCCTCTTACGCCACTGTACACTGAGTGGCCAGACCCCATCACTCTCCCTTCAGGAGTCGGTTCATGCTCCAAATCAAGTGGTCTGAAGCAAACAAACAAACAGAAACCCAAAGTGCCTTTTATATCTCTCAAGAAAAGAAGTGCTGAGCCAGAGACGAGCAGACACATAAGGAGCCCTCTGTAGAAGGGGAAGACGTTCAGCAGGAAGTCCTCCCGGTAAGTGCCCGTCCCAGTTATCAGTGGGGGCGAGTTGGCAGGGCCTCAGAGATAATCTAAGATGAGTTCTACCGGCGCAGACTTGGGGTAGCAGGCTCAGAGAGGAAGGGGCCAGCCAAAGCCACACAGCCAGTTAGTGACAGGCCTGGGGCCTAGCTTAGGCCCAGGCCCGTGACCCTCCCCACGGGCCTAGGAACTAGAGAGGCAAGCTTCCACAGGCTTGGGCCAGTGGTGCCGGAGGCGGCTGGGTTACCTTTGCTGGGACGGGAATATGGCTGCACAGAGGTAATCTTGTAAGTGCTGTGCTACAGAGGCTCAAGAAAGAAAGGAGTCAACAGAGAAGAAACGGGAGTTAGACCAAGGCAAAAGAGCGAGCTGTCACGGCCCAACCCCACTCCGCAGGGGCACTGCGGCAGATGGGACTGGGAACTTTCTGGGCAGCTGCTCAGCTGCTTTGGCAGTGTCAAATCTACGTACAGAGAACAGTTTCTGATCTCTAAGCCCCGTCACACACACCAAGTTTTCCCTCACACTGCTTCCCGGGGAAGGCCCGGCACTTAGCATTTGAGAGGACTGTGGAGAATGTCTACCAGGGATAGGGAGTCTTTCGCCTGAGGGGGCAGTGTTCATCTTCAAGTTTTCTTCTAGATCAATGAGACTAAATAAAGATTTTAAAGGCAAGGATACACCCAACCTCGCAGTAATCGTAGAAGGGTCAATTTGCAAGGTTCGGTCTACTTTGATTTTTTTTTCCCCCCGTAGAGCCCTTGAGGAAACTCCAGTGCACACAAATGGCCTCATAAGCAGACTCCCAATGTCTCTGCCCTCAGGAGGCCCCTGTGCTGTATTTCCCCAGCCTCCTCACCCCACAAGAAGGACAGAGAGAGGGAAATAAGATGAGGGCAGGCAGAGGTCAGGGAGGGAGGGAGGGAGGGTGGGTAGTGTTTGCTGAGGAGCCATGACCTACACCGGACCAGAAACCTCTTAGAATGTCAGAGCTGGCCAGGGGCGCCACAGACAGGGTGACAGCTGGTGGCTGAGGACAGGCTCTGTGGCCCAGGGCTGCAGCGTCGTCCTTACCTCTAAATTAGTCCGTGCTTTCTTCAGGACATCATGGGTCCTCGTCACTGGAAACAGAAAGCATCCTCACAATGTGGGAATTGCCAGCTGAGTCTGGCTTGCTTGGCACATGCATCCTAAAAGACGTTCTCTGCCACTCAGTGTGGTCTGTCTCTTCTAGCCACCCTCTGTACCCACCATCACCCCTCAGTCTCTCCCCTTTCAACATTCCTGAGTCCCTCTGGTCACTATTCCTCGGCTGCAAGATTGGGTGTCTGGAAGAGCCCTCCCCATGTGCCCTTCAGGGACACCTACGGTGGTTCACGATGTACTGTTCCATGCTTTTCTTCTTCTGCTTGGCTGTCTTCAGACGCTCATTAGTTCTCTGGAGGAGCTGTTCCTGTTGGGACACTTGGGCTCGCAGGTCCAGGAGTTCTTTCTCCATCAACTGTCCCTGGGGAGGAGGAATAGACTCAGACAACATTCACAAGGCTGAACACACCCTGTGCTTTGCAGCTCTTCTGGTCAAGCAGAAGGCTACCATCTTCTTGGGATTTTGTATTAAATTCCCTCCTTTAAAACCTCTCAAACCTTAGCGGGGCAGTGGTGATGTACACCTTTAACCCCAGCACTCAGATGCAGAGGCAGGTGGATCTCTGAGTTCAAGGCTAGCCTGGTCTACAGAGCGAGTTCCAGGACAGACAGAAATATGCAAGGAAACCTTGTCTCAAACAAACAAACAAACAAACAAACAACAATAACAAACCTCTCAAACCCCAGCTGCAGACAGCTGAGGACCAGGCCGCCAGAGAGACATGGAAAAGCCAAAGCCTACTAGGAAAAGCCTCGCTCTAGGCTAGCACCAAATCCCAACCAAAAGCAAGAGCTCTGTTCAGCCTTGTAGAATTTCCTTAACTCTTCATCTCAAGTGACACTTAGGAGTTCAGGGATGTTATATCCGAAGAGATGGGACTGACCAGTGGACAGTGGAAAGTTTGCAAATATCTGCCACTGTGGAGACATGAAAGCTCCTTGAACTGTCATAGCTGGGTCCACAGTCATCACTACCAGCTATCTGCAGCTGGTACACCTCTGTCTAAGGTCTGCCGACCACAGCCCGCCGGAGAGGCAAGCAGACCCCAGGAGGTGGCTGGCTTTCCCAGGCCTGGCCCAGAGACACGAACTTTAAAAACTGTTGAGATTCCAGAGAATGGCTCGAAGAGGCTCTCATGCTATGATCTTTTGGTCAAGTGGACCTTAGGGGTGGAGGAAGAGTGCCATATTGTCAACAGGTCTCTCGATCAGCTCAAATTTCAGGGCACAAGCCCCGGAAATACCTGGATTCTGGGGTATTTCGTCTACTTTCCATGTTTTCCTTCTCTCTGATGTCTCATCAAGACTTGGAGGGTGGGAAAAGAATGCGTGAGAACTGCCACGAGGCAGCCACGATGGCTCAGAGGTCTCCCTCCAGGATGTTCCATGAAGATTCTGCCCACCCCAACTTGCCATATAACCCCTGACCATTAAGAAAGCTGAAGGAGTTGGGAGCAGGGCCATACTGGCATGGAAAAGGTAGGTTTTAACCAGCCGAAGACAGCCTCTTACCGCTTTGCCTACCAGTCCTGGACCGTGCGAGCTTGGCAAGGCTGCTCTCCAGAACATGGTGAGGAGGGATGCTGACTCGTCTAGGGTGTGGTTCAGAGCATTGGCGCTGCTCTGCAGCTCACGGACACTTTTGGTACCCGGTACCTGGGAAGAGAGGACAGGCAGCCATGGATGTCACTGGAACCGGGGCATCCCATTGCTCCAAGCACAGGGCTCAAGCTTCCTGTGTGAACACGCACAGGACACAGGCCTGCTGGAAACCCTGGCTTTTCCTTACAGTTCCAGGACAGCGGGTCCCTTTGCCTGGAGCCCTTCTCCCAGGATGCCCTACAAGCGTTCAGAACTCATTCTTGTGTTACATCCTTTATGAAACTGTACCTTCCTTGTCTGTAACGCAATCACAGAGGACAGCTCCTCACACTGTGCCTGTCGTACCTTATCGTGCATATCGACAAGGAACTCTAGCTTGCTCTTCAGTAGTGGGTCCTTGTAGACAAGGCTGTCCTATGCAAGCATCCATGGGTGGCCAGTTTCTCAAACAACACTGTCACTTGTGCCTGCTTCCTCTTAACTACTGCGCACACTGAAGAGCTTCGCCGGCTGCCTCCCCTCTTCGGCTCGGCCTGAAGCTGCATTATCAAGTTCACTACCCTTCTGTGTATGCAGGTTCCCCTGGATGCCTGTCCACCGGACTGACTTTGATCTAGACATGGCTTTCTGCCAGCATTCCTATTACAGATAAGCTACCGAAGATGATAACATAATGGCATAGTACGTCAACATTTTACAAGTGCTCTGTTACAAAGCACGGAGTCTCCTGGGGTTCTCAGTCCGAGTATCAAGTCAGCCTGATCTGTAGCCGAGTGGAGATGGGAGACAGGAAAGAAAGGTTCTGGCTGGAATAAACGTAAGTCACTTCCTCAGCGACTGGGAGATGTAAAGCATAGATGTAATGACTGTGCAAAGGAGGTAAAGTCAGGGGAAGAGAGGCCCCTAAGAGCATCAGGTTCTTACCCCTATGCCCTGAGCTTCAAGGCCAGGGATGCTGCACGCTGGCCTCACGAGAGACAGGATCTTTTGGACCAGCAGCTTGCCTTCCCTGATCTGCTCTTGTAGAGCACTGTAGTCATCAATATGGCCGATGACATGTCGGCCATGCTTGTTGGCAAAGGAGCCATCAACAGCATTGCCCTCCAGCTTGGGAGGGTTCTTCATCACTGCAGAATCATCTAAACCCAGCTCTGAGGAGGAAACAGAGATAGGATAGATATGTTAGACATAATAACAACTTCAATTCACTCTACTCCAAAGGGACAATGAAAGAGGCAAGAAGCAAGTCAGCCTTCAAAAATACAGGATGGCAGAGTCCACAGAGCACTCTACGTCCTACGTGTTTATAACTGTTCTTACGTCACTGTGTTAGACACATCACACTGTAGTGTGGTAGTGTTAATTGTCACCAGCCAGAATTTGGAATTACCTGGGAGATGGGCCTCTGGGCATGCCTGAGGTGAATCATTTTGATGGCATTAGCTTATGTGGGAAGACACATCTTAACTGTGGGCAGAACCATTCCCTAGACAGGGTATCCCGAGCTGGATGAAGCAGACAAGGTGTGCTAAGCACCAGCATACATGTGCTCACTGCCCTCTGATTCTGGTGCCAGATGCTATGTGACCCACTCCCCTAAGTTCCTGTGACTTCCCTGCCACGACAGAGTGAAACCCGCAACAGTGAGCCAGCAGCAGCTCACTTACATTGCTCTTCCCTGGGAACGCTGTCACAACAACGAAACAGATACTGTGACATTTTTCCACTGGTGAAACATGCAGGATAAATACTATTAATGAGGACGTTTCTGGGTAAAAGATGAGCCAGAAATAAAGCAGCAGAATACAGAGGAGTCCTACTGGAGAACAGAGCGACAACAGAAGAAGAAAGCAAAACCAGAGTGGCAGGCAGGGAGAGTGTAGAAGAAGAAGAAAGGCCGAGGACCGCACAGAGGCAAGAGACTGAGAAAGGCCTCTAGACGCAGGTGCTGCACGCACACAGAGCCAGCCGAGGGCTGTGGGCATCAGTCACGTTCCATCACTATCTGAGTCTTCTCCTTGCTATATTTACCATTTGTCCTGGTGATGATGGCAGGGTCTGAGCCAGGAACAGAGTGAGAAGAGCTGGGGAGGACCGTGGCTGGAGAATTCAAGCCAACATCCCGGACTGGAGGGGACGCGGCTGAACCTAGGGAGCGACACAGCCGCCATGTCAGGTCCGCCCACATGCTGCACACTGAGCCACGTGGTGCATGCGTAGCCCGAGACAGACCTCAGGCAACCAGCACCCAGAGGCCACAACACAGAGATCTAGCAGAGCACTTGGTGGGCACTCCTCTGCGGAGGGTATGTTTCAGAAGAATGCCATGTCTAGTTGGAAACATTGGTAGATATTTCATAAGCCCAATTTTGGATATAATTTGCATGTAGTATCTAGTACAATGCCTTGAATGAAATATAATTGTGCATAAATGTTCATAATATGGATGTTGAAATGCTGAGTAAGGGCAGAGAGAAAGGCTCAGTAGGAGAGCATTTGCCCCAGCACTGAAAAAAAAAAGTTTACCAAAGAATGACTAGGTTCATGAAGGCTTCAGTTCAGCAGTCTGGTTATCATCCTGTTAGTGCAGCAAAGTCTAGCCACCTGCTCTTGAGCCTGATTCCTCCCTAGGCTCCTGATCCTGACTCCTAGCCCTAGTGACCCTTGCTTGTCTATGAAATGTCTCGGGACTCCATCTTCTCATGGGAAATACAGAGATGGGGGAAATGCCCTATTTCAGTGAAATTGTATATTTGACCTGGTAAATTCTAAAGCATGACATACATATGAGGAATCAATCCTTAGCCCTTGACAATTATTTAATGCTACAGATAACCATACATGCTATACTTCTTATCAGTCCCATTTTCAAGTGGAGTAAACTAAGGGTTAAACATTCGAGAGTTTAAATACTTGGCCCAAAGCAGATAACCTGTAAGTACCAAACTTGGGAGTCTGGAGACAGGCCTGATCCCGAGTCCCTGGTTGTCACTCGGGAGGCCATGTAAAAGCATCTCCAGTCTCTGCCTGAGGCGGCAGGGCAGTTCAGCGAGACTGCCCTTGTGCCACAGACACCTCGGCCGGCCGGCAGAGGGCCCTGCCTCCCTCTTCTTCCCTACCTTGGAAGAGTGGCTGTGGGTTTGCAGGCTCCACATCGGCTGAGAACTTCTGGCTAACAGAGGACAACGGGCTGAGATTGGCTTTGCCAGCACCACCATCCAGCTGCTGTTCCAGCTGCAGCCGCAGACAGTTGTTCACTTGAATGCTCTGCTCCAACTGCTCTCTCAGAGCGCGTATCTCCGCCACCAGGTAGCTTAACTCACTGGGGACTTGGTGGCAGGAATCCAGGCTGAAAGCTGAAAGAAGAGAGAAGGGGGCCTAGGATCAGTGACCAAGTGTTTCCACGTAACAGTCAGAATGCTGCTCTGTGACATTCCTTTCTGCCGAGGGTACCACTGGAGTCTCAAGGGCTTGGCCACCCACCTGTGAGACACAACCATTCTCATACAGCACCAGGAGCAGAGCTAGGGGGCCCCTGACTTTATTATGTTCCTCATGGTGCCAAGCACCCCACAAACTAGCTGTATATAAGATGTGGCCTCACCATGTGGACATCGTATCTACACCACCGTGGTCTCAGGTTGAGTGGGGGCTCTAAACAGCCTTTGCTCTACAATTTCCTTGCATAAAAATGATTCTACCAACTCACCTGCCTTCAAACCCATGAGCAGCCTCAGAGCTGGGTCTCCCCATTCCATGGTTCTACCACTGACACTCTTCTTAAGGGCCCCCAGGCTTGACCCAGCCGTTCAGGTCAACAGCGCCTCACCCTTGGGCTTCCTGGAGAAGCGGGGGAGGGTGCTCATACCTTTCAGGCCTGTCTTAGGAGTTCCACAGAGTGCCTCACAGATCTGGAGCTCTGACTGCAAGGAGAGGGAGAGCTGCTGCTTCTCTTCACACTGTTGCTGCAGGAAGGCCAGCCTTTCCTGCAGCCTGCCGAGGAGAGGCAAGGGTGCACTGAGCCACGTGGGGGAAGGGAGCTGTGAGCCACCCTCTGCCTGGGGAATCTCAGCCCCAGCTGTCAACTCGTGCGGGGGTGGGGGGATGTGGGGGATGTGGGGGGTGGGGGGTGTGGGGGGGGGCTGGCAGTCACTTTCGCCTAGCCGAGTCTGGGGCAGGTGAAGTAAATCAGCCCGAAGTCCGAGCGAGCACTAGCTCCCTTTGCTGGCTGGCAGCGCAAACATCACAGGCTCCTCACGGGCCCTACAGTGCCCTTCATGCCGACAGGCAGACACAGGGCTTCTGCGGGCATAGCGACTTGCAGTTTATGGAGAAAGTGATGTCTGTTAGGGGAAGCATGGGAAAGCTCTCCTGCCCCGTCTCTGACAGACGGAAACCTTTGCAACAGGACTTCATCTCTACTTTGTAGCACCAAAAGCTATTCTTTTTGCCCCAAATGGAGTCTTCCTTTGGCTCTAAGCCAGCAGTGTGGCAGGAACAGCTGAGGGGAGACTGAGTTTTCCAAGGGAGGAAACTACTGTTTTGCCAATATCATGGCTGCACTGGAAGTGGGGCGTGCCTTCTCAAGGCCCCGCCTACCTGGAGTCCTTTTCCTGGAGGGACAGCCTCTCCTCCCGGAAATGCAAGATCTCTTCCTGCTTCTCCTGCAAGTCTTCCAGCAGGTGCTGCTGCTCGGCCTTCTGCCGCTCCAGCTCCTTCTCCAGCTCTTGAAGCTGGGACCGAGAGGAGAGCAGAGCCTCCTGCAGGCGGTCCACTTCCTGGGAGTGTCCTGATGAGCGGGGACACAGGGGTATCTATGTCATGGCCTAAAGCTCAGTAGAAAGTCAACCCCCAAACACGTGTGAGGCCAGGGGAAGGAAGGTCCTGTGTGGGTGAGCAGTCGGGCTTAGGGGACTCCCCCCACACTGGGGGGTGTGGGTCTCTCTCATGGTGGTGTCTGACCCTCTGTTTAAGCACGCCTGCTCTTGCTCTGAGGGAAAGAAAGCAGCATGTTCCTAAGGCTCAGTGTTTTCTAGGCACTCAGGCAGCCGCTCAGCTGTCCACCTTCAGTCTTATCAAAGACCAGCACTGATTTCTTGTTTATGATTTTTAGAATAGATCATCATTTTGAAAATTGGGACATTTGGTGTTTTCTAGCCATGTGACATCTCTTTGATCAGAACTCCTTGAAAATGGTCTACAGGGACTCTTCATATGAGGCTAGTCCTTGCATACAAGTGTACTCATTTGGGTGTCTGACTGTTTCTCACCAGGGAGGCTGTTCTCTTCCCAGCATGCACTGGTAGGCTCTCTGCCTCCCCCTCATCCTTCAGCCTTAGTTTTCTTCCCCAGCAGGGGCCTTGCTTTTCAAGACTTCTTGTACTGGAGTAGCTACCTTAGAAATATCTCTTCTTGCCTTTTGCCTCCACAAGGATTCCTTCATTCTGGACTTAATCCTTTCATATATTGCTCTTAGCCTTTCAATAGCTGTTCAATAGATATTTGTAAATAAAAATCATGTGTTACTAGTCATACATTGATTTAATCAAGTCAATTAAAAACTAAAGTAATTTGCCTCCCAGGCCACATGGGAAATGGTGCCCACTTATAGGTGACCATTAAGTAGGGTTGGGAAAGTTCTAGAGGATATGGAACCATAGGAGGATGGCCAGAGAGCAGCCTGAGTGAGGGATGTAGTGAGGAGGCAGGGGACTGGCGAACAGGACCCAGACAGCTGCCCACATCTGTACTTGTCTGGAGATGCATGAGAGAATACAGACACATGTTTCCTGCTGCTGTGGATCCCAGTCACTGTGAGCAGGTGAAAGGGGCAGATTCCAAACTGACATGGCAGCTTGGTAGACAGCCAGCTGGATCGATGTGGGTGGGCTTTCAGAAGGAATGGGCTTCCTAGAGCCATTCAGTCCCAGAACCTCACAGCCTGAGGGCCAGGGTTGAGATCTCTTAGGGCAGTGGTTCTCAACCTTCCTAGTGCTGTGACCCTTTAATACAGTTCCTTGTGTTGTGGTGACCCCCAACCATACAATTATTTTTGTTGTTGCTTCATAACTGTAATTTTGCTATTGTTATGAATCATAACGTAAATCTCTGTGCTTTCTGATGGTCTTCGGTAACTCCTGTGAAAACATTGTTGATGCCCAGAGGGGTAATGACCCACAGGTTGAGAACCACTGTCATGGGGACTAGCCCTTTGTAGATAGATTAGCAATGTAAATCTTGGATTGGTAAATCTGGGTAGCTGGTACATCAGCTTTCTCTTTGCTTTTCCAATTGGTGATTGTCGTGGCCAGGGTAGAACTGACCTAGAAAGAACTGTAGTTTGGGATTTTTTTGCACAACCCACCTCTGGAAGCGTGACTGAGCTGAGCCTGCAGGCTTTGGTTTTCTTCCCTCAGGGCTCTGTTCTCACTGTAGAGCTGAGGCATGGACTCCCAGGCCCTGACTGTAGAAGTGGGAGGTGGAGCCTGTCCCAGAAAACACACATATGTTCCCATGCAACCGATGCTTTTCCATTCCTTCGAAGATCTGCTGTCCTGACCCAGCAGAAACCTCTGGCCCTCAAGGCCTGGATTAACCTGAGCACAGTGGCTGATACTGAGTGGCACTGGGCACATGCAGGCACTGTGACTGTGTAAGGAGGCTTTTTCTCCCTACTGGCTGAGGTTGCTGTGTAGAAGCAGCAAATGCATGCATGAAGGGTGACCTCCAAAGGGTGTGGGAGCGGGCGGGGCAGAGGTGGGGACTAATGGCCTCCGAAGTGAAGCGGGTGGGGTGGGGGTCTTCATAGACCTCGCTCTGCTGCTTACCAGCCGGCTACATATAAGCAGATTAAGGACAAGAAGCCAGGTCTTGGCTCTGAGCTCAGATACATCCCACAACACTGTGTGACCGTCAAGTGAAGTAAAGAGTGTCAGAGTGCTTGGAAAGCTGGGAGGCTCGGTCTGGGAACTTCCCCTTCAGCCAGGACAGAGGCCGGGCCTTGCTCACCGCTCTCCCGGGTGGTGGAGGTGAGTCTCTGCTGCAGCTGCTCCCGCAGCCGGTCATTGACACATATGGACTCCTCCAGGCGCTGGCGCAGGTTCCGGATCTCACCGAGATGCTCTTCCAACAGGTCGGCCCCTGCAGCCACCCCAGGACAAGGCAGAAGCTAGAACGCTCGCTGGTGGCTAGGGTGGGTGAGCTCTGCCAGTGCCCACTCAGCCTGCCCCTAATGTCACGTCCCTTCTGCCCACTGTGTTCTTCCACACGGGCAACTTCGTTTAAGGAGAAGGGAGCTGTGCCAGCACAGGGTGGCCCCTTGCTAAGGAAAGCCCACCGGCCTCCACACACAGTGCAAGGGAGCTGCGTATCACTCAGAAAGCAACTGACAGCTCTAACGGAGCCCGACTACCTCTGGGCAAGGAGGGTCCACCCTTGGGTGTGTTTTGGGGGGTGACAGAGAAGGCCTTACTGCCCTTTTTCCAGTCTCTTTATTGTTACTCGACAGTTTTCAGCAAAATCTACCCATTCCCACCTAAAGAGAAGGCCTAAGGTAAAAACCACATGTTCTCAAGCTACCGGACATGCTTCCCTACCTCACTTTTAGTAAGCCAGAAATAAGGAGTCCCCATATGGATCGAAGAACCCAGGAGAAGCACTCTTGGGTTACAAGCAGACCCCTTCACTTTGGTCTGTCTCCTGGAAATTCCGTTTTTTACTGTTGGAACTGGGCTCCACTACATGCTATTTGCCTCCTTAGTTACACCCCTCCACTTGGTGTGACTGGGTTTTGTGCATAGGACCTATTTGAGCAGTGATCCTGTCTATACATTTCCTGACTGAAGAAAAAGTCCCAGTTCTGTGCGTTACCTGTGGGTTTGGAGTTCAGCTGGTATAGTGAGGAGCCTGAGGACAGGTCCCCAGAGACGCTCCCCTTCTGAGGCCTTATCATGTCCCACTGGCCGCTGCTACCCAGGTAACCAGGCTCCGGGATTCTGCCCAGCTCTACGATGCCCCTTGTAGGAGAGTGGGGCTGAGCGGGGTTGAGGTAGTGGGAAGAGCTAGCTTCTGGATGGTTGCTCAGCAGCGTAGCTGTGGAGGCAGGAGGAGCCATGCTAACACCTGGACGGAAAGAAACCAGTGAGAAACAACTGGGATCAGAAGCCAAGAAGGAGTAAGGACACTGAGACCACCGAGAAGGGAGACTAGTGGTGGACACGGGGGTGGGGGTGGTGTGTGTCAGTCCCCCAGTCATCGCGGGACAGCAGTTCGATGAAGACTCAAAAGCTCAAGCCTGACTTCCACCCTCTGCATTTCCTAGCATGAGACACCAAGAGGCAAAGGATAAAGAAGGATCTGAAAGACGCCTGTGTACACAAAGGAAAAGCCCAGGGTGCCACTTCTGCGTCCTACTGGTATCCCTTATGATAGAATCCAGGAAAGTTCTGGATGTAGGAATCATCCCAAAGTTAGGGGTAAAGAACATGATGAGCTCTCTGACTGGGCACACCCACAACTGGGAGTATCTGTTTGCCTGTGTTAGCCATCCCCCAAAGCTAACCATTAGTCAATCTTTCCAGAGGAGATGGGGTATAAAATCCAGTTAGATGTTTCCAGATTGAAGAACTCTTTGCTTGGGTTGGGAAAACCCTGTAAGGAAAGTTGTGATCTGGATCCCCTCCACAAGATTTGACAAACTACGGTGTGTCATCCAACCTTAAAGAATCATCAAACATGTTTCAAGGACGGTGGGCGGGACCTCTCCTTTCCTAGGATAATGCTTTCAGAGACCCTAGGAAAGCGGAGGCCCCTCCTTGAGCCACTTAAGCAGAGGCAAGAGTTCAGGTGATGTCCTCCATAGCCTATTTCTGACCTCTCTAGGAATGTCTGAAAGGAGGGTCCCTATGCAGAGTTTAGATTTCTGCTTCTGTTTTTCAAAGCCCAGAACAGGAGAGAGGGGTTACAAAGAGGAGCACAGAAGGCTGGTTTCTTCAACGATTACCAACACAGGCAAAAAAGACAGCAGCCCCCTCTAAGCAAACAGGAATGAGCCCATCATCATTCCCTCCAAGGCGTTCGGACTACTCTGAGCAAGGATTAGTACAATGGCCACTGACCAACTTCTATCCTCAGTTATAACTGGTTCTCAATTGGGCTACATGCTAAAATCACCTGAGGAAATGTGAACACACACACACACACACCACACACACACACACACACACACACACAAAACCCTCACGAAACAGTTTTATGCACAGAATCCTTCTATTCTTTCCCTTCCTAAAAATCTGCTGACAACCCTGGAAAAGATAAAGGAAAAGGACAGAAGGAAATGAAAGCCCAAGAATGCCATGCCACTTTGACATGCGCTGTTTGTCGGTGTCAGAACTGCTGGGGGAACAGCTCTCGGTCCTGGGCACTAGCCCACCTGCTGGTCTCTAAGGAGAAGAGCTGCAAAAAAACCCACCAGAGCATTGCCACTGGTTCGACCAAACTCAAGCAGCAGGGCATCTGTACCCTGGTACAGAGGGTCGGGGACCACACGCCAGGAGCAGAAGACAGGTGCCAAGGCCATCTCTCCCACTGGGCAGTTATCTTCAGTCTTAGCTGTCTGCTCTAAGTCCATGTACTACACGGGACTGGTGTGAGGCTCGGCCAGACCACAGTCACGTCAGGCAGGCCCTACACTGATGTTCAGGAGAAAGCTGATAACGGAAGGTTTGTTCCCCTTAGATTCCATAGCCTATAGAAAAGGCGAACAAGACAAACTATCCATTTTCAGGGTTGACCAAAAAAAAAAAAAAAAATGGCTGATCCAAATGCCCTCAGTGGCTTTACAGATAGAAACTCTTGGCTATGATCTGTGGTCAGTAAATACTCTAGGTGTGGAGAATGTTGCTGTTAATCTCTGGCTCACTCAAGCTCTGTTACAGGCAGAGAATGTGACTTCAGTGAAATTCCCAAACCCTTTCCAGTTGTCTTTAAAAGTCATTACTACAAAGTAATTCTTTTTACATCTAAAATGATTACATGCATAAAACCTTACAACGAGGCATCCAGAGCACACACCCAGCAGATCCTTTTCTATGAACTGTGTTCACACACGATTAACTACCTAGGGGGTCAAAGGACAGAATTCACAACAGTTGTTTGTCATGGCCTGTGGTTCCAGTCTACTCATCTACGTGTCTGGTTTCCTGCTTAGGGATGAACCTTGAACAATAAGAAAAAGGGCTCCACTCCTCTCTGCTTCTGAATGTTGACATCACCCTTTGTATCTCAAGCTGATGATGTCGGGCACTCAACTTCATCAAGAGCAGTCGGCAGCAAGAGATGTAACGACCCCACAGAGCAGTCCATGCATGTGGCCATATTTTTAACAGTTATGTCACCCTGCAGGGGCAAAGCATAACTTCTTTATCCTGCCTGCTATTCAGCATTTCCCAGACTGCCAGGGATGTGCATTAACACATCGTGCGGTTAATGTGTTAGCAGTCTGTGAGCGCCAGACTGAAAGTCTCTGAATCCCTCCTGTAGCTGATGGGACACACCCCAGAGACCACAGCAGATGCATTTCAGACAAGAAGCAAGCAAGCTTTCCCTCCATCTGCCACCTGTGACACATGCCTAGTTTTCCCTTCACCCCCATCAAGCCGAAGCCATGCAGAGCAACAGCGTGGTGGCCGCCACTAGTAAGCACACCAAGACAACAGGGCTCACTTTCTCCCAGCTGCTTCTGCAGCATCTGCAGCTCCTGTTGAGCCTCAGCCAAGGACACCACTGGTGTCTCACAGCAACCGAGGAGGGGAGGGCCAGAGGGGCCGAAAGGCATGAAGCTGGGTGGAGTTGAGTGCATTGGTGCCTGGGAAAGGCTAGCCGGCTTGGGTGAGGAGTTAAAATGAAAGCCTAGAAATAAAGAGTCAGGGAGAAAGGAGACATCATTAGAAAGAAAGTAAGAGAAAAAAAAAAGAAACAGAGAAGGCAGATCATCCCCTGATCAGATGTGGGCCTCTCATGTGGCCAGCACTCACTGTGGTCCAGGCTAAGCCAGCAAGGCCAAGTGTTATTTCAAAGAAGCAGCCTGGCAGGTGTCTCTTCCTTATCCCTTGGCTGGGCTCACCTGCATGTATATCCTCTGCTCGACATGGAGGCAAGATGGCGCGACTCACTACTGTACATCAGGATGGCTACGCTTACTTCCTCACGGGCCCTGGGATGCTGGTCCTAGCGTGTACCAGCCCTTCTCTCTGAGAAGAGACTATCTACTCATCCAAAACTCCTTCTGTGACTGTGTTATGATCCTTCTGAGGAGGGCAGGCTAGACCAGGTATTCCTAGTGGGTGTAGTGTGGGACTCCGGTGGGAACAAACTTCAGAAATCCAAAGCGATGTGTTCATTCACAAGAGGAGAAACAGCCATGGTGGTGTGGCTGAGACAGTGGCTTGCAAGCCTGTCTGAGAAAACTATTTAGTATTTTTATGAGCTTATATTAATTGTACGGGAGAATGGGCTTCATTGTGCCATTTCTATCTGTGTATGTGATATACTTTGACTGTATTTTTCCCAGGAGGACGCTGTCTTGTTTTTCCTCCTTCCTTTTCCCAGCCCCTTCTTCTTAGAAGGTTCCACCCCTCCTTTGTCTCCCTTTCTTTCCTCCCACCTCCTTTGACAGGCTCTTACTACGCAGGACAGACTAGCCTCAGTGCTGGGTTGAAGGTTGCACCACCAACTCTGTACACACAGGCTGCCTTAGCACATAGTAGTAGAACGATAAATTCTTTGAGTAGGACGCGGCAGTTTAATTAAAGAATCTCCCCCCACACACACACAGTGACCCACGAAGTCCATGGGCAGCCAAATCTTGAGAAACACTATGAAAATCGGATGTTTTAATCTGTTTCCTTTTTTCCAGTGGGGAGCAGGGCAGAAATCAATACTCTCCTGAGGAAGAGGCCTTATGTAGAAGACATGAGGACATCTACAATACATCATTGGTCCCCTGGTGCTGGCACTGCATCAGAGCGATACTGCAATCACCCAAACTGCCTAGAAACACAGCCCAGGCACCTTTTAGGAAGGCGTTGTGGCGTTGTGATGTTAAAACCCCTGACCGTAGGCTCTGTTTGAGCTAAGAGCATTTAGGCAGGTTGTCTATGCTCGGAGTGAGTGGCCCACCCTTCACAATTTCCTGGTTCAGTTGCTGCTCACTCAGAGCCAGAACCACAGAGTCCGGGATCAGAGAGAGAAAGGATACATACCCCTCCTCCTTAAGACTGTGGTTGAACTGCCTGTGGGAGGGGTGAGGGTAGCATAGAATAGGACTGTGCTTTTTGGGACCCAGACCTGAGCACATACGACGTGAAGGTAGTCAGCTATAGAGGAAGGCAGGAAGTGGGGATGGGCCTTTCTCTACAGTCTCTGAAGCAGAGCTGTGAGTGAGCAGTGAACACTGACAACTATGCTAAGACACAAAGGTGAATGCTCCCCTCTCGTTGTCTCCAGGATATGTACCATGTACATATCACGGACTATGGACCCATTCATAAATCCACCGATGGCAATGTAAAAGAAACGTCATTTAGCTGTGACACTAGCTGCCTCACCTATGGAAAAAGGCATTGCACCACTTCAGTAGGTAGCATACATGGGATTGATAGATGTGAGTTTCTTCCTGTTCTTTGGCTATTGTAATCCTACAAACATGTTTGCCTCTGTTCCCCAGGATGGGTTAGAGAAAGAAATGAAGATGCTTATTAAAAAGGATTAGTCAATTATTGGTCAAAACTGGTTCATAGATCAAAGCTTATTGCAGATTTCTTGTTTTCTCATTTCTAAAAACCAGACACAGATGGTGAATGAAAATGGCCTAATTTGTCTAGGATATAATAGATTTAGGCTTCTAACACCCTTATCCCTGAAGGAAAACTGAGCAGTCAGCTGAGAGAGAGATGAAGCTACCGCCCCACGGGCTGTGGCATACCTGAATGGGCCTGGCTGGCCTCCTTGAGGGGGTTCTGGGGAGTTGGCAAGCTGATGGGGCTGTTGCTGGACTCGACCTTAAGCCCCTGAGATGCACTGGTGGCTGATGGTTTAGAAGACAACACAGTAGAATGACTCAAATGATGGATGGACTCTACAAAACCCACGAATGAAAGAAAATGTTTGGTGTTCTCCAGAGAACTGGGACCCGGGCCTTATATTCTCCAGGGGTACCAGGGCCAGAGGCTGGCTGTCTTGAAACGCCCTAAGGACAAGGGCCCTTTGCAGTGTTCCGTTTCTCACTCTTAGATAGCTCCTTCAGTGAGGGAACCACCTTTGGGGTGACAAAGGGCATTCAGAACCTGGAAATCCTGAAGTGGCACATGTGGCAGGATCCTTGGAAGCCCACTGTGCAGAAACTGTAAGGACATGGGGCATTCTACCACCTTATGGACGGAGGTCTATCAGACAGATTCAGTGAGCAGTAAAGGTTAGCCACCATCTTCTCACTTGGGATTACATGTCAGCATGTGTATGACGACGGAACTCAAGAGAGACAGAATTACTTAGAAAATCAGCAATAAAGCCAGGATCTAACCCATGGGAGCCTGTGCTTGGGACATGGTCCCAGAGCCATGTTCCATTCAGCATGACACACCAAAGCGGACTATAAGGCCTGGATCCCAAGGTCTCTTCTCAGTCTAGACAGAGGAGGTGCCACTCTGACAGTGGAGGCTACCTGAGTGGCCGGGTGAAGACTTCTTCTCTTCATAGTGTGTGTACTCGCTGGCTACGTCCATGTCAGAGCAAGCTTCTATCTCATCAGACAGGAAGGACGTGCTGCTGGCAGAGCGGTGGGAGTCAGACAGGGCATGGCTGCTGGGGGGCGAGAGAGACCGGCTATCCA